>NC_138765.1:94603205-94643205 GCF_965113315.1 Podarcis vaucheri
TGGGGATGAGGTTGGGGTTAGGCTTAGGGTTAGGGTTAGGGTTAGGGTTAGGGTCAGGGTCAGGATCAGGGTCAGGGTCAGGGTCAGGGTTAGGGTTAGGGTTAGGGTTAGGGTTAGGGTAAGGGTTAGGTTTACGGTTAGGATTGGGGTTAGGGTAAGGGTTAGGTTTACGGTTAGGATTGGGGTTAGGGTTAGGGTTAGGGTTAGGGTTAGGGTTAGGTTTGGGGTTACGGTTAGGGTTAAGGTTAGGGTTAGGGTTAGGGTTAGGGTTAGGGTTACGGTTACGGATACGGTTAGGGTTAGGGTTAGGGTAAGGGTTAGGGTTAGGGTTAGGATTAGTGTCAGAGCTGCTTCCAGATCCGAGCTCACAGAGGATCACGCTAGCCAGCTTTCACTGTATAAAAGTCTTTATTGATTTACAGTTTCCATTTCCAAGCTGCAGCGCGCAACTCTACGTCTTATAAGCTAGACCGGCGAAGCTCTGTCTGAGTCCCCGCCTCAGAGTTTGCAGGGCAGCAGTTGAAGAAGGAGCAAAAAGGGTTTTCTTGTGTGTGTGTTTCTTTGTGGCTCATTAGCTGTTTTCCCTGTGTAAAGGTCAGAGGGGGCAGGGTTTCTGTTGAGGCAGGGGATTAGCTGTGGGAGGAGCTTATCAGAGTTTGCAGGGCAGCAGTTGAAGAAGGAGCAAAAAGGGTTTTCTTGTGTGTGTGTGTTTCTTTGTGGCTCATTAGCTGTTTTCCCTGTGTAAAGGTCAGAGGGGGCAGGGTTTCTGTTGAGGCAGGGGATTAGCTGTGGGAGGAGCTAATCAGAGTTTGCAGGGCAGTTAGATCCATCTTTTGGATTTAGGGGAGCTAGTCTCAAACGTTTGTGGGGGGAGATCTAGGTGTTTTTTTGTGTGGGGGAAGTTATTTGTCCTGTCTTCAAGCTTTTTATGATGGAGGACCTCTGTAGCCAACCCCAACGACACGATCTCAAGATGGAAGGGGAGGGAACAGCTGCAGTCGCCTGTGATTCCTGCGCAATGTTTGCCATCTTGCCAAAGGTTGCAGGCAGCTTTACCTGCAGCAATTGCATGTTGATTGCCCTCTTAAAAGACAAAGTCCAGCAACTGGAGGAACGTGTAGCTACGCTCCAAAGAATTAGAGAGCTGGAGCTCTTCTTGGAAGCAACAGAGCACACCGTCTCCACCAAGGAGGAGACAGGGGACTCCCCTGAGAAGGAGTCTAGTTCACCAACACAGGAGCCAGATATATGGAGAAACGTGACTCAAAGAAGTAGGAGGCCCAGGGTTCACTCTGATTGCTTAGAAATACACAATCGCTTTGAGGTCCTCTCCCCTAGCATGGAAGACGAAGAGCAGACTCCATTTGAGGATCTCTCCCTCATTACAGTCGATCAGGTATATGAAGACGAGCAGCAAAGTCAGTCCTCAGGGAATGTGCAGGCGACCTTGGAACGGACAGCTCACGGAAGAACCCCGACCAAACCCAAGAGGAGGCGTGTAGTGGTGATAGGGGATTCCCTACTGAGGGGAACAGAAGCAGTGATCTGTGGGCCTGACAAGATGTCTCGGGAAGTGTGCTGTCTCCCCGGGGCTAAGATCCAAGATGTAACTGAACGACTGCAAGGAATCATAAAACCCACTGACAAATACCCCTTCCTCTTGGTTCATGTGGGAACCAATGACACTGCAAGCAATAGCCTCCAGAAGATCAAAAGAGACTACGAGGCTCTCGGCAGGAAATTGAAGCAACTAAATGCACAAATTGTCATCTCATCTGTCCTCCCAGTTGAACGACGTGGCCCAGGGAGAGAGGGGAAAATAGTGGAAGTGAACAGCTGGCTTCGCAAATGGTGTAAACAGGAACGGTTTGGATTCTTAGATCACGGACTGCAGTTTCTTGAAGATGGACTTCTGGCAAGTGATGGGCTGCACCTCACAACGGTTGGGAGAAATGTTTTTGCCAAAAATCTCAGAAACCTCATCAGGAGGGCTTTAAACTGACTAATGTGGGGGAGGGAGACAGTGCTCCTGAAGGTAGGAGCCTATCAATTAATGAAGATGATCATCCAAATGTCATAGACCAAATGGAGAAAACAGCACGCGGACCTAGTGGTGGGAGGAAAAAATCCTTAAATAAGAGACACGGGGGAATGATTAATGGACTTCAATGTCTGTACACTAATGCGCAAAGCATGGGAAATAAACAAGATGAGCTTGAGCTCTTGGTACAGCAAACTAAATATGACATAATATGCATCACTGAAACCTGGTGGGATAAGTCCCACGATTGGAATGTAATAATGGGGGGATACAATCTATTTCAGAGAAACAGACCAGACAAGAAAGGAGGAGGAGTGGCGTTATATGTCAGGGATGTGTATACCTGTGAAGAGATCCAAGATTTAGATCCTCAAAGCCAAAGTGAGAGCATTTGGGTCAAAATTAAGGGAGAGAAGAATAACAGAGACCTCATTGTGGGAGTTTACTATAGATCCCCAAGCCAAACGGAGGACATAGATGATGCCTTCCTGGAACAGATGGCCAAGCATGCAAAAGGAAGGGAGATAGTAGTAATGGGGGACTTCAATTACCCGGATATTTGTTGGACGTCAAACTCAGCCAAGAGCATAAGGTCAAACAGATTCCTCACTGGCCTTGCAGACAACTTCATTGTCCAGAAAGTGGGAGAAGCAACAAGAGGAACAGCCATTTTAGATCTGGTCCTAACCAATGTTGATGACCTGGTTAGTGGGGTAGAAGTGGAAGGATCATTAGGCGCGAGTGATCATGCTCTTCTGAAGTTTACTATACAGCGGAAAGGAGCAGCCAAGCATACTAGGACTCAATTTCTTGACTTTAAGAAAGCCGACTTCATAAAACTTAGGGAAGTGCTGGGTGAGATCCCATGGACAGCAATACTAAAAGGAAAGGGAGTTCATGATGGCTGGGAGTTCGTTAAGAGGGAGATACTAAAAGCACAACGTCAGGCAATACCAATGAGACGGAAACATGGAAGGTGCCTAAAGAAGCCAGGGTGGCTATCTGAAGAACTTTTAACTGAATTAAGATTAAAAAAGGATGTGTACAAAAAATGGAAAAGGGGGGAAACCACCAAAGAGGAATTCAAACAAATAGCCAGCACATGTAGACACAAAGTCAGAAAAGCTAAAGCACAGAATGAACTCAGGCTTGCTAGAGAGGTTAAAAGCAACAAAAAAGGCTTTTATGGGTATGTTCGTAGCAAAAGGAAGAACAAAGAAACAATGGGGTCACTTAGAGGAGAAGATGGTGAAATGCAAACAGGGGACACAGAAAGGGCTGAACTCCTCAATGCCTTCTTTGCCTCAGTCTTCTCCGATAAAGAAAACAATGCCCGACCTGAAGAATTTGGAGCAAATGATTCAGCAAAGGAAACACAGCCCAGAATAACTAAGGAGATAGTACAAGAATATTTGGCTAGTTTAGATGTATTCAAGTCTCCAGGGCCAGATGAACTGCATCCAAGAGTATTAAAAGAACTGGCAGATGTGATCTCAGAACCACTGGCAGTCATCTTTGAGAGTTCCTGGAGAACAGGCGAAGTCCCGGCAGACTGGAGGAGGGCAAATGTTGTCCCTATTTTCAAAAAGGGGAAAAGAGAGGACCCAAATAATTACCGCCCAGTCAGTCTGACATCAATAGCAGGGAAGATTCTGGAGCAGATCATTAAGCAAACAGTCTGTGAGCACCTAGAAAGGAATGCTGTGATCACCAATAGTCAGCATGGATTTCTGAAAAATAAGTCATGTCAGACTAACCTGATCTCGTTTTTTGACAGAATTACAAGCCTGGTAGATGAAGGGAACGCAGTGGATGTAGCCTACCTTGATTTCAGCAAGGCATTTGACAAGGTGCCCCATGATATTCTTGTAAAGAAGCTGGTAAAATGCGGTCTTGACTATGCTACCACTCAGTGGATTTGTAACTGGCTGACTGACCGAACCCAAAGGGTGCTCATCAATGGTTCCTCTTCATCCTGGAGAAGAGTGACTAGTGGGGTGCCACAGGGTTCTGTCTTGGGCCCGGTCTTATTCAACATCTTTATCAACGACTTGGATGATGGACTCAAGGGCATCCTGATCAAATTGGCAGATGACACCAAACTGGGAGGGGTGGCTAACACCCCAGAGGACAGGATCACACTTCAAAACGACCTTGACAGATTAGAGAACTGGGCAAAAATAAAGAAGATGAATTTTAACAGGGAGAAATGTAAAGTATTGCACTTGGGCAAAAAAAATGAGAGGCACAAATACAAGATGGGTGACACCTGGCTTGAGAGCAGTACATGTGAAAAGGATCTAGGAGTCTTGGTTGACCACAAACTTGACATGAGCCAACAGTGTGACGCGGCAGCTAAAAAAGCCAATGCAATTCTGGGCTGCATCAATAGGAGTATAGCATCTAGATCAAGGGAAGTAATAGTGCCACTGTATTCTGCTCTGGTCAGACCACACCTGGAGTACTGTGTCCAGTTCTGGGCACCACAATTCAAGAAGGACACTGACAAACTGGAACGTGTCCAGAGGAGGGCAACCAAGATGGTCAAGGGCCTGGAAACGATGCCTTATGAGGAACGGCTAAGGGAGCTGGGCATGTTTAGCCTGGAGAAGAGGAGGTTAAGGGGTGATATGATAGCCATGTTCAAATATATAAAAGGATGTCACATAGAGGAGGGAGAAAGGTTGTTTTCTGCTGCTCCGGAGAAGCGGACACGGAGCAATGGATCCAAACTACAAGAAAGAAGATTCCACCTAATCATTAGGAAGAACTTCCTGACAGTAAGAGCTGTTCGACAGTGGAATTTGCTGCCAAGGAGTGTGGTGGAGTCTCCTACTTTGGAGGTCTTTAAGCAGAGGCTTGACAACCATATGTCAGGAGTGCTCTGATGGTGTTTCCTGCTTGGCAGGGGGTTGGACTCGATGGCCCTTGTGGTCTCTTCCAACTCTATGATTCTATGATTCTATGATTCTATGATTCTATGATTCTATGATTCTATGATTCCTGTACACCAACTTAATACCCTAGCCTTACTCCACCTTTTCCTCCTGACCGTTCTTCTCTGGGTCCCTCTGCCCCCCATGGTCTCTTCCTTTCGGGACTCTTCTGACGCTGACCCCCCGGACCCTTCTGTCTCCTTGCGGCGGGCTTTAGGACCTGGCTCCCTTTCCGGGCTGCTTACTGTGCTGCCTTCCTGTGCATTTGAACTTGGCGCGCGCGCCCAACCTCCCACTTTCCGTTTGACCGTTTCTTCTCTCTCCGATGGAGGTGTGGCCACTCCTGACTCATGTCCTCCCCCCTGCGGCGAGCCGCCTGATCCCGATGCCTGGTGCCCTTCCTCCCCATGGCGCTCTGTTGGGGATGTTGGCCCCAATTTCCAACTGCTGCTCTCTGAACCCCCTTTTGTCCCTTCTTCCTGGGGTTTCCCCCTAAGCTCCTCCCTTGCTCTGGTCACTGGCGCTCCTTTCTGTGAATCTTCTGATTCACTGGAAAGACTCGGAGACCACGGGTCGTCGTCATCGCTCATCTTTCCTTCGGACTCCTCCCCTTCACTCTCTGTTTCCTCCCTTGCCCTCGCCTCTGCTCCTGAACCCCTGACATCCATCCCCCCCTCGAAGCCCCCCTTCCCCCCTCCCCTCCTTCAGGTGTGGGTGCTGGGTGCTCCATCGTCATGGGGGCGACTGCCGGATACCGTTCGCTTCCTGTGGCGGGCATCCAGCTGAAGACTTCCGGTTCTTCCTCCCTGTGTTCGTCGACGACGGTCACCTCCTCTTCCATCTCTGTGCCGCCATGCTCGAACCCAAGATCCTCCCCGAACACATCCACGTCCGTCTCTGCGTCGGTCGCTCCCGGGTCCGTCGCTCGAACTGGACCCTCCAGCCACTTCCTGCGCCACTGCTCCTCTGGTCGATCATCCCACCAATACAAGGGTTCTGAGGCAGATCCCGAGGGTGACCCCTCCGGCGAACGCGTCTCCAGTGTCGGTTCCTCGTCCGAGTCGAACCCCCGGAACGTGCTGGCGGAAAGTGTGGGTGTGAAGAGCCAGTCGTCGAAAAACTCTGCTGGCATGGGCCTGTGCGGGAAGAGGGCATGAAACTCTTCTTTGAGCAGAGGTTCCTCCAAAGCGTAGCCTGGCACCCAGCTGTTGGCACCGGCAGGGGTGCCCTCTTTGGCGAGGAGGTATTCTACCCCATCTTCCCCCCATCTAGAGTCCAAAATCTCTGTGACCTCGTTGAGGGGCTCCTCCTGTGGTACTCCCCCCTGCTCGGTCCCCCTCCGGAGCGGACTCGGTGCCGTTCCTGGCTCCTGAAATCTGTGAGGAGCCTTGTAGGGAGTGAGCACCGATCTGTGAAACACCGGATGCATCCTGGATCCCTCCGGAAGTGTCAGCCGGAAGGCCACTGGGTTGACCTGTGCCTCGACTTGGTAGGGCCCCAGTTGCTTATGCCCAAGCTTCTTCTTTGCCAACGATCTGGCCGGCACTGCGTGGGCTGCCAACCAGACCCAGTCTCCCACTTGGATCTCTTCGCCGACCCGCCTGTGTTTGTCCGCTTGCACCTTGTATGCATGCTTAGCTAGCTCCAGCTGCCGCCTGAGCTGATCGTGGACCTCCTGCAACTCCGACGCGAACGCGTCTGCTGCCTGCGGCTCCCCCTCCCCCGTTTTTTCCAGTCCCGGGAAGGTTCTGGGGTGCCTTCCATTGTTGGCGAAGAACGGCGTCACCCCTGTGGACACGTGCTTCGTGTTGTTGTAGGCGAACTCGGCGAGTGGCAGGTAATCCACCCATGTTGCAGGTTGTTGGTTTGCATAACATCTCAGGTACTGCTGCATGATGGCATTGACTCGCTCCGCTTGGCCATTGGTCTGCGGGTGTCTCGCCGACGCCAGGTTGATCTTGACGTTCAGGAAGCCCATCAGCTTCTGCCAGAAGTTCGAGATGAACTGTCGCCCCTGGTCGGACAGTATAGACCGCGGCAGACCGTGAACCTTGAACACGTGATCTATGAACAGTTTAGCGGTTTGTTCCGCCGTGGCCACCTTCGCACACGGAATGAAATGCGCCATCTTGGTGAACAAGTCCACCACCACGAGCACCGCTGTCTTGCCCCTCGAGCTGGGTAGATCCGTGACAAAGTCCAGGGCCACTCTTTCCCACGGTTCGAACGGGGTTTGCAGCGGTTCCAGCAGTCCGGCCGGCTGTCTGTGCACTGGTTTGGCCCTCTGGCAGGTGTCACACCTCGCTACGTAATCCGCAACTTCCCCTCGCATTCTGGGCCACCAGAAGTCTCTAGCGACTAATTCCATCGTCTTCTCCTTGCCAAAGTGCCCGGCAGTGGGCGCGTCGTGCAGCTGCTGCAGCACCTTGGCGCGAAGTTCGTCTCCCGGTACGTAGATGGCCCCTTTACGGATGAGCAATCCATCGCGCACCTGGACCTCGTCGGTCGCCGCCGCGCCCCTGTGCACCTCTGCCATCTTTGCTTGCACAAAGGAGTCATCCTGCAACGCTCGCCGTACCGCATCCAGGTCAACTGTTGCCGAAGCGCACGCCCACACTGTCGGTGCGAAGATGTGCATGGCCGCCGCTGGCGTCGCCTCCTCCAGATACTGCGGTTTATGGGATAGGGCATCCGCCATGACGTTGGTGTCTCCCGGGACATACTCTATTCGGAAGTCGAAGTTCGCAAAGAACTCAGCCCAACGAATCTGCCTCTGGTTCAGGAACTGCGCCGTGCGCCAGTGCTCCAGATTCTTGTGGTCCGTGCAGACCTGCACCGTGTGCTTGGCGCCGATCAGGAAGTGCCTCCACGCCTTGAATGCTGCATGAATGGCCAGCAACTCCCTGTCCCAGATGGTGTAGTTCTGTTCAGATTTGCTGAGCTTCCTGGAGTAAAACGCCCCTGGCCTCCAAGCCCCCTGCGGGTCTTGCTGCAACAGGACTGCCCCCACGGCTCTGTCTGAAGCGTCCGTCTCCACCCTCATCGGCCTGCTGGGGTTGACATGCAGCAGCTGCTCTTCCGACGCGAAGAGACGCTTGAGTGCCTGAAAGGACCGCTCCGCCTGTTCCATCCAGATGAACTTCTTCTTCTTGGAGCTGAGCGTGTCTGTGATGGCCGCCGTTTGCATAGCAAACCCCCTGATAAACTTGCGATAGAAGTTCGCAAAGCCGACAAACCGCTGGACCTCCTTCCGGTTGCGCGGGCTTTTCTAATCCAACACCACGCGAACCTTGGCGCTGTCCATGGCGAGCGCCTTGTCTGACAACTTGTAGCCCAGGAAATCCACCTCCGTCACGTCGAACTGGCACTTTTCCAGCTTGGCGTACAGCCTATGCTGCTGTAGCCTGCTCAGCACTTCCTTGACGTCTCTGTCATGATCCTGCTGCGACTCAGAAAGTATCAGGATGTCATCCAAGAAGCAGACACACGTCTTGTAGAGGAGCCCCGCTAACACGTGATGCATGAAAGCTTGAAAACAGTGGGAGCCATTTTGTAGTCCAAAAGGCATAACTCTGTATTCGTAGGTGCCTAGGGGCGTGAACATGGCTGTCTTCCACTCATCTCCTTCCCGCATGCGAATGAGGTTGTACGCCCCTCGCAGGTCCAACTTGGTGAACACGCGGCCCTTGCGTACCGTCGCGAGGAGGTCGTTGATCCTGGGCATGGGGAAGTCCGATGGCTTGGTCATGCTGTTCAAGGTCCGATAGTCCACTCCGAGCCTTTTTTGGGGCGTGTCCTTCTTCTTAACAAAGAATACAGGACTGCCCCCCACTGCCTTGGACTCTCGGATGAAACCGCACTCCAAATTATGCTCTATGAACTCTTTGAGTTCCTGTAGTTCGTCCTCAGACATGGAATACAGCTTCCCTTTTGGTAGCGCCGCCCCTGGCAGTAGGTCAATTTTGCAGTCATATGGTCTGTGGGGGGGGTAGCCTGTCCGCCTCCTTCTCGCAGAAAACCTCCAAAAATCCAGCGTATTTGTGGGGGATTGCTTGCAGCGCCCCCAGCTGCAGCTGTGTCTCCTCCTCCTCTCCCTCCTGCCGGGGCAGAATGCAGTGTTCATCGCAATATGATGAGCCGAAGACCAGCTTCCGCTGGTACCAGGCCAACGTCGGACTGTGTCTGTCCAGCCAACTCATGCCCAAGACAATAGGCGTGTCCGACAGTCTGGTGACATTAAAACTGATGACTTCCCTGTGATTTCCAAGTCGCATCACCATTGGTGGCGTTTGCTTCACCACCTGCCCCCCTAGCAGCTCCCTGCCATCCACTGTGACGACCTGCAGGGGCAGCATGGCAGGCAGCAGCTGTATAGCGTGTTTATCGACAAAGTCCTGCCCTATAAAGTCCGCATTGCTTCCTGAGTCAACGGTGATTGGCACGTCCAGAGTGAGGCCATTGGGTAGCTGAAGCGATGCAGTGAGCTGCACTACTGGTTTGGCCGGGAGGGGGTCTGTGGGCTGCAAAATCTCTGGGGACTGCTTCACTGACTCGTCTGGCTGGGCCCCAGTGCCTCTGTCTCCAGCCAGACTCCGTCGTTTCCCTGCTGTGAGTCTCCGTGCTGAGTAACTGCAGCCACCGTTGCAGAGGCTGCATTGAGCTTGTGGAGCCTCTGAGGACACTCTTTCGCCATGTGTTGAGGACTTTCGCAGATGTAACATTTCCGGTTCCCTCTAGGAGGCTTCGCTTTGACTGCTCCCGGCGCTAGGGCTCTGGTTGCTGACTGAGCCCTGGCACCGCCAACCTCCATAGGTTCCGCTCCCCCTCCTGGCAGAGGCGTGGATTGCGCACGCGCTGCTTCTCTGGGAACGAAGGAGAACCCTCTCACTGGTTCGCGCCCGCCACGCCCTTCGTCCCTGCTCCATGGACGTTCCTCCAGCCGCACCCCATCCGTCAGCGCCATCTGAACGATCTCCTGTGTGCTCCGGGGTCTCTCCCCCCTCGCAATTTCATCTTTAACCGCTCCGCTCAAGCCTTCCCAAAACAGGTCTCTGACTGGAGCCGAATCTCTGCCCCAATCCAGGGCACTGACCAGTGCAAAATTTTTTGCATGATACTGCCTTGCACTGGCCCTCCCCTGCTTCAGTCCGTGCACCTCTTTCCGGGCAAGATCCACGTCTATGCTTGATAAAAAGCACGCATCCATCGCTTTAAGGAACGCATCCGCACTTTGGAGCGCCGGATCCTTATCTCTCCACAAATTGCGCAACCATGCTTTAGCATCTCCATGCAAATGGGACATGATAAACCCCACCTTCTCTTGCTCATCTCTAAAGTCCTTGTCCAGCAGTTGCAGCGCACACTGTACATCTGCTCGGAAGTTGGGGTACTGTTGCAAATTCCCATCGAAGTGAGATACTAGACCGCCTGCTCTTCTCCCCAACCCAATTCCCTCCGGTTTGGGTGTCAGTTGCTTCGTAAGCATTTCCAACCTGACCTGGAGATCCTGGTAGGCGGCGGCTGCTTCCCCCTCTCTCTTCCTGGATGCGAGTACCTCGGCATTCAGTTGCCTCACTGCTTCTTGCAGATCCGCTATCTGCTGTTCGGCAGTCATCTTGTCTGCCGTTCGTGAGCTCGTGAGTAGGCACCAGTCTTCACCCCTTTCTGCTAGGTTTTAGGTGCCAAGATTTTGAGACGGAGCTTACTGTCAGAGCTGCTTCCAGATCCGAGCTCACAGAGGATCACGCTAGCCAGCTTTCACTGTATAAAAGTCTTTATTGATTTACAGTTTCCATTTCCAAGCTGCAGCGCGCAACTCTACGTCTTATAAGCTAGACCGGCGAAGCACCGTCTGAGTCCCCGCCTCCTGTACACCAACTTAATACCCTAGCCTTACTCCACCTTTTCCGCCTGACCGTTCTTCTCTGGGTCCCTCTGCCCCCCGTGGTCTCTTCCTTCCGGGACTCTTCCGACGCTGACCCCCCGGACCCTTCTGTCTCCTTGCGGCGGGCTTTAGGACCTGGCTCCCTTTCCGGGCTGCTTACTGTGCCGCCTTCCTGTGCATTTGAACTTGGCGCGCGCGCCCAACCTCCCACTTTCCGTTTGACCGTTTCTTCTCTCTCCGATGGAGGTGTGGCCACTCCTGACTCATGTCCTCCCCCCTGCGGCGAGCCGCCTGATCCCGATGCCTGGCGCCCTTCCTCCCCATGGCGCTCTGTTGGGGATGTTGGCCCCAATTTCCAACTGCTGCTCTCTGAACCCCCTTTTGTCCCTTCTTCCTGGGGTTTCCCCCTAAGCTCCTCCCTTGCTCTGGTCACTGGCGCTCCTTTCTGTGAATCTTCTGATTCACTGGAAAGACTCGGAGACCTCGGGTCGTCGTCATCGCTCATCTTTCCTTCGGACTCCTCCCCTTCACTCTCTGTTTCCTCCCTTGCCCTCGCCTCTGCTCCTGAACCCCTGACAATTAGGATTGGGGTTAGGGTTAGGGTTAGGGTTAGGGTGAGGGTGAGGGTGACGGTGAGGGTTAGGGTGAGGGTTAGGGTTCGCGTTAGGGTTAAGGTTGGAGTTAGCGTTAGGGTTACGGTTAGGGTTAGCGTTAACGTTATGTTTAGGGTTAGGGTTAGGGTTAGGGTTAGGTTTAGGGTTGGGGTTGGGGTTAGGGTTAGGGTTACGGTTACGATTACGGATACGGTTAGGGTTATGGTTAGGGTTAGGGTTGGGGTTAAGGTTAGGGTTAGGGTTAGGGTTACGATTACGGATACGGTTAGGGTTAGAGTTAGGGTAAGGGTTAGGGTTAGGGTTAGGGTTAGGATTGGGGTTAGGGTTAGGGTTAGGGTGAGGGTGAGGGTTAGGGTTCGCGTTAGGGTTAAGGTTGGGGTTAGCGTTAGGGTTACGGTTAGGGTTAGCGTTAACGTTAAGTTTAGGGTTAGGGTTAGGGTTAGCGTTAACGTTAGGTTTAGGGTTGGGGTTGGGGTTAGGGTTAGGGTTAGGGTTACGGTTAGGGGAAGGATAAATAAAAAAATTCCTTCCTGTAGCACCTTAAAGACCAACTAAGTTAGTTCTTGGTATAAGCTTTCGTGTGCATGCACACTTCTTCAGATACACTGAAACAGAAGTTGCCAGATCCTTCTATATATAGAGAAGGGTTAGGGGAAGGGTTAGGGGAAGGGTTAGCGTTAAGGTTAGGTTTAGGTTTAGGTTTAGGTTTAGGTTTAGGTTTAGGTTTAGGTTTAGGGTTAGGGTTAGGGTTAGATTTACAGTTAGGGTTGGGGTTGGGGTTAGGGTTAGGGTTGGTGTTAGGGGGAGGGTTAGGGTTAGGGTTATGGTTAAGGTTAGGGTTAGGGTTGGGGTTGGGGTTAGGGTTAGGGTTAGGGTTAGGGCTAGGGTTAGGGTTAGGGTTAGGGTTAGGGTTAGGATTAGGGTTGGGTTTGGGGTTAGGGTGGGGTTAGGGTTAGGGTTAGGGTGAGGGTGAGGGTGATGGTGAGGGTTAGGGTTAGGGTTAGGGTTAGGGTTAGGGTAAGGGGTTTTTTAATATAAATTTTTATTGGTTTTACAAAATTTTTAGAACAATACAAACATATAAAAAGACATACAAACACGTATAGTTTCATAGCTTTTTTTCATAAACCTTATTTCTCAGACTCCCCCATACCTCCCCTTTCTGCATCCCAATGTCCAAAGTTTTCCAGCAACTTCCAAGTAGTTATGTCAAACATATGTCTTTTTAATCTTTCCTTCAATCTAATCTTATATCGCTGTAACCCTTTCTTTCTCAAAACCTCGACATTCTAACATTCATCAAGTTTATAATAGTCCTTAAGGTAGATTTTAAATTTCTTCCATTCTTCTTCTGCCGTCTCCTTCCCCTGGTTACGGATTCTGCCAGTCATCTCAGCCAATGTCATATAGTCCATCACTTTCATCTGCCATTCTTCCAGAGTGGGTAGATCTTGGGTCTTCCAATACTTTGCGATGAGTATTCTTGCTGCTGTCGTAGCATACATAAAAAAAGTTCTCTCTTTCTTTGACACCAATTGGCCGACAATGCCCAAGAGAAAGGCCTCTGGTTTCTTAGGGAAAGTACACTTAAGTCCTTTTTTCATTTCATTATATATCATTTCCCAGAAAGCCTTAATCTTCGGGCACGTCCACCAGAGGTGATAAAAAGTACCCTCAGTTTCTTTACACTTCCAACAGTTATTATCAGGCAAATGATAATTTTTTGCTAGCTTGACTGGGGTCATGTACCACCTGTAAATCATTTTCATAATATTCTCCTTTAAGGCATTACATGCCGTAAATTTTATACCGGTGTTCCACAACCATTCCCAGTCAGCAAACATAATGTTATGACCAATGTCCTGTGCCCACTTAATCATAGCCGATTTAACTGTTTATCTTGTGCATTCCATTTCAGCAGCAAATTATACATTCTTGACAAATTCTTGGTATTGGGTTCTAACAATTCAGTTTCTAATTTTGATTTCTCCACCTGGAAGCCAATTTTCCTGTCTTGTTTGTAAACCTCCATTATTTGATAATAATGGAGCCAATCTCGTACTTTAGGTTTCAATTTCTCATGACTCTGTAATTTCAATTTATCTCTATCTTGTTCCAAAATTTCCCAATACTTTGGCCATTCGGCCTCCATATTGAGTTTCTTCAATGCCTTAGCCTCCAAGGGTGACAACCATCTAGGGGTTTTGTTTTCCATCAAGTCTTTATATCTTATCCAAACATTAAACAACACTTTTCTGACAATGTGATTTTTAAAGGCCCTATGCACTTTGATTTTATCATACCATAGATATGCATGCCAACCAAATGTGTTGTTGAAACCTTCTAAATCCAAGATATCTGTGTTCTCGAGGAGCATCCACTCTTTCAGCCAGCAAAATGCTGCTGCTTCATAGCATAGTTTTAAGTCCGGCAGGGCAAATCCCCCTCTTTCTTTTGCGTCTGTAAGTACTTTAAATTTTATTCTGGGCTTTTTGCCCTGCCAGACAAATTTCGCAATGTCTTTCTGCCACCTCTTGAAACAGTCCATCTTGTCAAGAATCTGCAAAGTTTGAAACAAAAATAACATTCTAGGCAATACATTCATCTTAATAACTGCAATTCGGCCTAACATTGACAATTTCAAATTTGACCATATTTCTAGATCTTTTTTGATTTCTGACCAACATTTTTCATAGTTGTCTTTATACAAGTTCAAATTTTTTGATGTCAGGTAAACCCCTAGGTATTTCACCTTCTTGACCACTGTCAACCCTGTCTCTTCTTGAAATTTGTCCTTCTCCATAACTGTTAAATTTTTTTCTAAGACTTTAGTTTTTTGTTTGTTCAATTTGAAGCTGGCTACCTGGCCAAATTGTTGAATTATCTCCAAGACCCTTTTCGTACTAGTGTCTGGCTCTTGTAAGGTCAATACTAAGTTATCTGCAAAGGCCCTTAACTTGTAATGTTTAGCTCCGACCTGTACACCTTTAACCTGCTGGTCATTTCTAATCATATTCAGCAACACCTCCAGAACAGAAATGAAAAGCAATGGGGAAATTGGGCACCCCTGTCGTGTTCCTTTTTCTATCTTAAGTTCCTCAGTTATCACATTATTTACAATCAACTTGGCTTTTTGTTCAGAATATATCGCACCCATACCGTTCTCAAATCCTTGGCCTACCCCCATCCCATGAAGATTCTTTTTCATAAAACTCCAAGAAATATTGTCAAAGGCTTTCTCCGCGTCCACAAAAATCAGCACTGCTTTGGTATTTATGTTCACCTCTAGCAATTCCAAAATATCTATTATATTCCTTACATTGTCTGATAAATGCCTTTTTGGGAGAAAGCCTGCTTGGTCCTTATGAATCTTCTCCATCAACACTCTTTTAAATCTTTTTGCCAAAATGTCTGCAAAAATTTTGTAATCCACATTAAGTAATGATATTGGGCGGTAGTTCTTAAGTTGAGTCTTTTCAGTCTCTGTCTTTGGTATGAGTGTAATATAAGCTTCTTTCCATGACTCTGGTGCCTTTCCCCCCTCTAAAATCTTGTTGCAGACTTCCTTTAACGGTTGAACCAACCACTCCTTCAAAGCTTTGTAATATCTGGAAGTCAGTCCGTCTGGTCCTGGAGATTTGCCCAGTTGCATGTCCTGAATGGCTCCCTCTATCTCTTGTTCTGTTATTCTCTGGTTTAAATCCACCTTGCTTTGATGAGAGATTTTTTGTAATCCATATTTACTAAGGAATTCATCTATGTCCTCTTCAATTTGTGGCCCTTGAGAGTATAGTTTTTTAAAATAGCTCAAAAAACAGTTTCTAATCTCATTAGGTTTAGATATATTCTTTCCATCCACTTCTAGGCTTGTAACTGTATTTAGTTTCTGCCTTTTCTTCAATTGCCAAGCCAGAAGTTTACCACATTTATCTGCCGATTCAAATGTCTTTTGTTTCATTTGCTTTATCTTCCATTCAATCTCTTGATTCATCATTTCCATATATTGTGTTTGATATAACTTGATCTCTCTCAAAATCTCCTGGGACTTTGGTTTTGATCTTAATTTTTTCTCTCCTTCTTTTATCTTTTCCAAAATCTTTTCCTTCTTCTCATTCTGCTTTCTCTTTTTTATTGAATTTTGTTGAATCAAAAATCCTTGCATCACAGCTTTACTTGCGTCCCAGATCACTCTTTTTTCCACATCGGCCTTTAGATTTATTTCAAAATAGTCCTTTAAAGTTTTTTGGGCCTTCATGTGGATCTCCTTATCTCGAAACAGGGTGTCATTCATCCTCCATCTAAATTGACCAGTTGTTGTAAGTTTCATTTCCATCTTCACAGCGTTATGGTCGGAGCAAGTTTTTGGGCAGATTTCTACCTTCTTAATCTTTGGAGCCATCCCACTAGTAATCCAAATTTGATCAATTCTGGTCCAGGTCATCATTGCTTGAGAGAAAAAAGTTCCCTTTCTCTCAAGAGGGTTCCTTGTTCTCCATATGTCTATTAGGTCCATATTTTCAGTCATTTCAAAGAAGTTCTTCGGAAGTCTCCCTTCCTTGGAGATTGTCAGTCTTTGTGCCTTGTCCATGTTTGTAGAAACCACACCATATCTCCCATAATTATTACATTGTAATCCAAATAATCCATCAGAGTTTCATGGAGCTTCTTAAAGAATTCTGCCTTGCCTTCATTTGGTGCATAAATTCCAACTATTAAATTTTTTTCTCCTTGTGCTTGTATTTCAACTGCCAGGTATCTTCCTTGTTCATCTTTGAACATCATTTTTGGAGCCCATTTCTCTTTTACGTAAATCACAACTCCTCTTTTCTTGACTTTGTCCGATGAAATAAATTCTTGTCCTAGTCTTTTATTTATAAGTAGTTTCCTGTGTACCCTGGTTACATGGGTTTCTTGTAAGCAAATCAAGTCCAATTATTCTCTTTTCAAGATATGAAACACTTGGCGTCTCTTCAAAGGCATGTTCAGCCCATTGCAACTCCAACTAAGGAATTGCAGGGCCATCTTGTTATTTTTCTTTTACTCCTCCAACCGCTCCAAGTTGTTGCTCTTCCTCTGATGGTGGTGGGTTAAGTCCAAACGGTAGGTTCAGAATGTCTAGTGCTCTCCTTTGTTCTGCAATTGGATCCACCGTTCCCTTCTGTAGATCCTCTTGGTTTCTCTCCAAAAACTTCTCTTTATCTTGGATTGTCTTTATTTTCACCTTCTTTCCCTTGTAGTTAAAGGACAGTCCTTGTGGGAACTCCCACCTAAAGAGGATGTTGTTCTTCTTCAGCAGGTAGACCAGATCCTTGTAGAAGGTTCTCACCTCCAAGATATATTTAGGGATGTCTTTAAAAATTTGTATAGGTGAATTTTCAATTTCCAAGGCCTTTTGGTAATGTAGTTTTAATATTTTGTCTCTTTCTTCCTTGGATCTAAGGGTAATCAGGCAATCCCTCGGGATCTTTCTGTTCAATCTCCTGCCCAGTCTAAATGCTGTTGTTATCTTAACTTCTTCCTCCTCCAGATCTTCCCAAAAGTCAGCAAACTTTTGTGTTAGGAACTCCACCAGGCTGTCCCCTTCGCTCTCGGGAATTAATCTTAATTTCAAATTTCTTTCCTTTCTCTGTAATTCCATCAAAGACAAAGTTGCATCATGTTCATAAACCTTTTTAGCAATCGGTTCTAGCTTCTCCTGTGTCTCTCCGGCAATACTTCTGGCTTCCTCTGCGATTTTACGTGTTGCAGAATTTTCTTCAATCAACCTGTTTATAGATTCTGTATTGCTTGTCACACTTTTTGTGTTCAAGTCCAATCTTGCTGTTAGTTCTGTTAATTTCTGTGTATTTTCTGTACTCTGCTTTGTCAAAGTCTCCAAAGATTGATTTATCTTGAGTAACGCCTGTGTCACTGACTCCATGGAGGCAGCTGTCACTTTTTCTTGTCCTGCTGTTCCTGTAGGAGTTAAACCTGTAATTGAGCCTCTTTTCTTTTGTTGCTGTTGTTGCTGTTGTTGCTGCTTAGCTTTGGCTCTGGTGGTTATCTCTTCTGCTGGGCCACTCATGTCCCAAGGACGTTCCCACAAAAACAGTCCCCTGATGGAAAATTCCACTGTCTTAAACTGTTACAACCGTTACTTTAAGCCCTCTAGGGGGAGCAAAACAAAATGTCCAAGTGAGGAAACAAAGAAGTTAAAAACAAGTATATCAGGAGGCTTGAAAATATATGCTGCGACACTTTTTCCAGTAGATACTCTTTCAACACACTCCAATATACTATAGCAGCAAAGTCTTAAAACTTTGTATCAAACGAAACTTCAACCATGTAACTTTCCCAAAAGTTTAAAGACAGTTCAGTGCCCTAATGTCTTATTTGGCAGTCCGTTTCAGGGTTTTAAGGCAGCAGAAGGCTTTTTTTTCTTTTAGATAAATCATGCAGTTCTTAATGTCCCTTTTTCCTCCCCTCTGCCCTGCTTGCTAGAGGGGAGATCTAGATCCAATGTCAGGTTTAAGTAGTCAAAGGATGTTTCATACGGATGCAGCTTTAAATTTCCATTGCTTTAGCTGTCATGCAGTCGGGGGAAGGCAGACTTCCTTAATTTTCACCTTCCCCGTTTTCAGCCAGATTTCCAATTTTAAAATTTTTCAAAATAACGTTCAGTCTTACTCACAGGCTTTTCAGTCCCAAATTTACAGGAAGAAATCGGCGCTCTCCGTTCATGGCGACGCGGCTTCACTCTGCGGGCTGGGTAGCGACTCTCAGCACCGCGCTCTCCCGATGCCGTTCCGGAGCCTTTAAAAAGGCTCTTTCTGCAGCAAGGGGGGCGCTTCTGGTGCCCACCGAGTCTCCTTGTTCACAGGCTTCAGCGCCTGTGATTTTAGGGGTCCCCCACTTGCCGTAGCGGGTCAGACCCGAACTCGCAGAGCAGTCCTCCTCCGGAGCTCGGAAAGAGGACCGCCATTAACGCTGGCGCCGACCGGAAGTCTCCTAGTGTAAGGGTAAGGGTAAGGGTTAGGGTTAGGGTTAGGGTTAGGGTTAGCGTTAGCGTTAGCGTTAACGTTAGGTTTAGTGTTGGGGTTGGGGTTAGGGTTAGGGGAAGGGGAAGGGGAAGGGGAAGGGGAAGGGGAAGGGGAAGGGGAAGGGTTAGCGTTAAGGTTAGGTTTAGGGTTAGGGTTAGGGTTAGGGTTAGATTTGCGGTTAGGGTTGGGGTTGGGGTTAGGGTTAGGGTTGGTGTTAGGGGGAGGGTTAGGGTTAGGGTTAAGGTTAGGGTTAGGGTTGGGGTTGGGGTTAGGGTTAGGGTTAGGGTTAGGGTTGGGTTAGGGGTTAGGGTGGGGTTGGGTTAGGGTTAGGGTTAGGGTTAGGGTTAGGGTGAGGGTGAGGGTGAGGGTTAGGGTTAGGGTTAGGGTTAGGGTTGGGGTTAGGGTTAGGGTTAGGGTAAGGGTGAGGTTAGGGTTAGGGTTAGGGTTAGGGTTAGGGTTGGGGTTGGGGTTGGGGTGAGGGTGAGGGTTAGGGTTAGGGTTAGGGTTAGGGTTAGGGTTAGGGTTGGGGTTAGGGTTAGGGTTAGGGTAAGGGTGAGGTTAGGGTTAGGGTTAGGGTTAGGGTTAGGGTTAGGGTTAGGGTCGGGGTTAGGGTTAGGGTTAGGGTTAGAGTTAGGGTTAGTGTCAGGGGTACAGGGACAGAGGCACAGGGAAGGCAGGAAATGGAGAGCGATGGAGAGGAATCCCAGGACTGCGAGGAAGAGGATGGCAATGACGCAGGGGATTCCATGAGTCTCTCCAGCAAATCAGAGGATTCCCAGAAGGGGGCGCCCGTGGTCAGGGCAAGGGGAGCCCCAGGGGGAGAGTGTCAGGAGCAGGGGGCCAGCAGGGGACCCCAAAGCGGCAGCTGGGAATCAGGACCAGTTTCCCCACTAGAGCGCAGCGAAGGGGGGGGAGGTTCCAGTGTGCCGGGGAAACAGCTCCAGCAGCAGAGAAAGAGGAGGGGTCAGAGCAAGCCATCATCCCGGAAGGGGAGGAGGGCAGTGAAGGGAGTAGTATAACTGTCAAAAGGAAAGTTAGAGGTTGGGCACGCACGCCAAGTTCAAATGTGGAGGCGCGCGGAAGTACAGGGAGCCCGGAGGAGGAGCCAGGTCCCAAAGCCCGCAGGAGGGGGGAAGAGCCCTCTGGGGATTCCGCGTCAGGGGAATCCAGGAGGGGCGGAACCCCAGCGGGCAGAAAGACCCTGCGGAAAAGGAAGGAGAGAAAGAGGTGGAGCAGCGTAAGCCTCTTAAACTGGTGCAGGGGAGGGACTGATTCAGAGGGGACTTCAACGGTCTAAGGCTAACAGATGTGGGGGCTGCACGCCTCGGTGCTGGAACTAACTATGAACTGCAATAAACATCCTTGTATATAAGATGAACTTTGCGTTGGTCTTTTGTGAGCTGAGACCTGAGGCAGCCCTGACAGTAAGTCCCCTCCCAAAAGAACGCAATTATTTTTTTTTGCAAAGCTCACGAAGTTTGGCGGCCATGAATATGGAGGAGCAGATAACAGCCCTGCGCAACGCAGTCACCGAGCTTTCCACTGCGGTAGTGGTCTCCCAGCAGAAGGGGGAAGAAGCAGAAAAGCGATGCCAGGATCTGCAAGCCAGGTGGGATTATGCATGCAAAGTGGGGTTCCCGGGGTCCAGATCAGAAGGAATAGGACTGGGCCGGTGGGGGGGGGCAATTTGGTGGCCCACTTCGATGGGAACCTGAAGCAGTATCCCAGTTTCAGACCAGACGTCGTATATGCGCTGCACTTGCTTCGGAAGGACTTTAAAGATGAGGAGGAGAAAGTGGGTTTCATTGTGTCCCACTTGCATGGGGAAGCGAGAGCCTGGTTGCGCAATTTGTGGCGCGAAGATGGTCCTGCTCGCAGGGATTCTGATGAATTTATCAAAGCCGTGGACGCTTGCTTCCAATCTACCGTGGACGTGGATCTGGCGCGCAGGGAGATGCATGGATTGCGCCAGGGCAAGGCTACAGTGCGTCAGTACCATTCTCGCTTCTTTGCCTTGCTGAACGTGCTAGGCTGGGAGAAAGACTCCCTGGCAGTAAGAGATTTGTTCTGGGAAGGGCTCTCTGGCTCCGTAAAAGATGAATTGGCAAGGGGGGAAAGACCTCAAACCCTGGCGGATGTTGTACAGCGAGCACTCACAATAGGAGTACGCCACGAAGACGCCCTTGGCACCATGAGGAGGGTCGCCAGGTCCGTGCACCAGCTAGAGCGCTTCCTTTTCCTCCCAGGGACCTGGGACGTACGCATCCCTCATCTCAGCTGAAAGAGGGGGAGGAATCGATGGAACTTGGTGGTGCAAAGGCTCAGACAGCTGCCGGAGCCCCAGCGTCTGGAGCAGTCAAGGCGAAGCCTCCTAGAGGGAGCAGGAAGTGTTACATCTGTGACAGTGCAAAGCACATGGCCAGAGAGTGTCCCCAGAGGCTCCAGAAGCACACAGCAGCCTGCAAATTGGGTGGACTACTTACCGATGGCCGAGTTTGCCTACAACAACACAAAGCACGCGTCCACGGGAGTAACACCGTTCTTCGCCAACAATGGGCGGCATCCCAGAACCTTTCCGGGATTGGTGACGACGGCGCAGGGAGAGACGCAGGGAGCTGAGCATTTAGCGGCAGAATTGCTGGAGGTCCACGAGGAACTCCGACGGCACTTAGAGCTAGCTAAACAAGCTTACAAAGTGCAGGCAGACAGGCACAGGAGGGCAGGAGAAGACATACAGGTGGGGGACTGGGTATGGTTAGCAGCCCAGGCGGTGCCGGCTAAGTCATTAGCTAAGAAGAAGCTAGGACACAAACAGCTAGGGCCATACCAGGTTGAGGCCAAGATCAATCCCGTAGCTTTTCGGTCGACCCTCCCAGAAGGTTCCAGAATGCACCCGGTCTTTCATAGGTCGGTACTCACGCCCTACAAAGCCCCACACAGGTTTCAGGAGCCAGGGACGGCGCCAGACCCATGCAGGGAGTCACCGGGGGGGGGAGTCACAGAAGGCCGCGACACTCAATGAGGTCACGGAGATTCTGGACTCGAGATGGGGGGAGGAGGGAGTAGAATACCTCCTCGCTAGAGAGGGTACCCCGGCCAGTGCCAATAGTTGGGTGCCGGACTATGCTCTGGAGGAACCTCTTCTTAAGGACGAGTTCCATGCACTCTTCCCACACAGGCCCATGCCAGCGGAGTATTTCGATGACTGGCTTTTTACGCTCACTCTTTCAGACAGCACTTTCCAAGGGTTCTCCTCCGCAGAGGAGACCTCGCCAGAATCGAGCCCTCCAAGGGGATCGTGCTCGGGGGTGGACACGGACCGCTCTTACTGGTGGGACGATCAACCAGAGGAGGAGTGGCGCAAGAAATGGCTAAGAGGGCCTTGGCAAACAGCATCGTCCGAAGTAACAGGGGGAGGGGAGGACATGGATGTTTTGGGAGAGGACCTCGGTTTCGAGCACATGTACACTGAACTGGAAGCAGAAGAGATCGACGTCGACGAACTGTATCCAGCATCTAACCCGGCAACTACGGAGCTCCCGGAACCTGCACCCGAGCGGCGGGAGGGGGGAAGGGGGGGCTTCGAGGGGGGATGGATGTGGGTTAGGGTTAGTGTCAGGGCTACAGGGACAGAGGCACAGGGAAGGCAGGAAATGGAGAGCGATGGAGAGGAATCCCAGGACAGCGAGGAAGAGGATGGCAATGAGGCAGGGGATTCTATGAGTCTCTCCAGCGAATCAGAGGATTCCCAGAAGGGGGAGCCCGTGGTCAGGGCAAGGGGAGCCCCAGGGGGAGAGTGTCAGGAGCGGGGACCAGCAGGGGACCCCAAAGCGGCAGCTGGGAATCAGGACCAGTTTCCCCACCAGAGCGCAGCGAGGGGGGGGGAGGTTCCAGTGTGCCAGGGGAAACAGCTCCGGCAGCAGAGAAAGAGGAGGGGTCAGAGCAAGCCATCATCCCGGAAGGGGAGGAGGGCAGTGAAGGGAGTAGTATAACTGTCAAAAGGAAAGTTAGAGGTTGGGCGCGCGCGCCAAGTTCAAATGTGGAGGCGCGCGGAAGTACAGGGAGCCTGGAGGAGGAGCCAGGTCCCAAAGCCCGCAGGAGGGGGGAAGAGCAGTCTGGGGATTCAACGTCAGGGGAAGCCAGGAGGAGCGGAACCCCAGCGGGCAGAAAGACCCTGCGGAAAAGGAGAGAAAGGAAGAGGTGGAGCAGCGTAAGCCTCTTAAACTGGTGCAGGGGAGGGACTGATTCAGAGGGGACTTCAACGGTCTAAGGCTAACAGACGTGGGGGATGCACGCCTCGGTGCTGGAACTAACTATGAACTGCAATAAACATCCTTGTATATAAGAAGAACTTGGCGTTGGTCTTTTGTGAGCTGAGACCTGAGGCAGCCCTGACAGTTAGGTTTAGCGTTTCGGTTAGGGTTAGGGTTAGGGTTAGGGTTAGGGTTAGGGTTAAGGTTAGGGTTAGGGTTAGGGTTAGGGTTCGGGTTCGGGTTCGGGTTCGGGATAGGGTTAGGGTTAGGGTTAGGGTTAGGGTTAGAGTTAGAGTTAGAGTTAGGGTTGGGGTTGGGGTTGGGGTTAGGGTTAGGGTTAGGGTTAGGGTTAGGGTTAGGGTTAGGGTTAGGGTTAGGGTCAGGTTTAGGGTTAGGGTTAGGGTTAGGGTTAGGGTCAGGGTCAGGGTTAGGGTTAGGGTGAGTGTCAGGGCTGCCTCAGGTCTCAGCTCACAAAAGACCAACGCCAAGTTGTTCTTATATACAAGGATGTTTATTGCAGTTCATTATTGGTTCCACAACCGAGGCGCGCAGCCCCGCGTCTCTTAACCTTAGACATTAGAGGTCCCCTCTGAATCGGTCCCTCCCCTACACCAGTTTAATAAGCTAACGCTGCCCCACCTTTTTCTCTCTTTCCTTTTCCGCAGGGTCTTTCTGCCCGCCGGAGTTCCCTCCCTCCTGCTTTCTCCTGAAGCGAAGTCTCCAGACTGCTCCTGCCCCCTCCTGCGGGCTTTGGGACCTGGCTCCTCCTCCTCCGGGCTCCCTGTTCTTCCGCGCGCCTCCTCATTTGAACTTGGTGTGCGCGCCCAACCTCTGACCTTCCTTTTGACAGTTATGCTACTCCCCTCACTGCCCTCCTCCCCTTCCAGGAGAACGGCTTGCTCTGATCCCTCCCCTCTCTCTGTCGCCGGAGCTGCTCCCTCTGACACACTGGAACCTCCCCTTCCTTCGCTGCGCTCTGGTGGGGAGGCTGGCCCTGATTCCCAGCTGGCGCTTTGGGGTCCCCTGCTGGCCCCCCGCTCCTGACACTTTCCCCCTGGGGCTCCCCTTGCCCTTACCACAGGCGCCCCCTTCTGGGAATCCTCTGATTCGCTGGAGAGACTCATGGAATCCCCTGCGTCATTGGTATCCTCTTCCTCGCTATCCTGGGATTCCTCTGCATCGCTCTCCATTTCCTGCCTTCCCTGTGCCTCTGTCCCTGTACCCCTGACAGTTAGGGTTAGGGTTAGTGTTAGTGTTGCTGTTACGTTTAGGGTTAGGGTTAGGGTTAGGGTTAGGGTTAGGGTTAGGGTTGGGGTTAGGGTTAGGGTTAGGATTGGGGTTAGGGTTAGGGTTAGCGTGTCGGTTAGGGTTAGGGTTGGGGTTGGGGTTAGGGTTAGGGTTAGGGTTAGGGTTAGGGTTACGGTTACGGTTAGGTTTAGCGTTTCGGTTAGGTTTAGGGTTAGGGTTAGGGTTGGTATTGGGATTAGGGTTAGGGTTAGGGTTAGGGTTAGGGTTAGATTTAGCGTTTCGTTTCGGGTTAAGGTTAGGGTTGGGGTTGGGGTTGGGGTTAGGGTTAGGGTTAGGGTTAGCGTGTCGGTTAGGGTTAGGGTGAGGGTTAGGGTTAGGGTTAGGGTTGGGGTTGGGGTTAGGGTTAGGGTTAGCGTTAGCGTTTCGGTTATGGTTGGGGTAAGGGTTAGGGTTAGGGTTAGGGTTAGCGTTTCGGTTATGGTTAGGGTTAGGGTTAGGGTTACGGTTACGGTTACGTTTACGGTTAGTGTTACAGTTAGGGTTAGGGTTATGATTGGGGTTAGGGTTTGGGTTAGGATTGGGGTTAGGGTTAGGGTTACGGTTACGCTTAGGGTTAGGGTTAGAATTACGGTTAGTGTTACGGTTCGGGTTCGGGTTCGGGTTCGGATTGGGGTTAGGGTTAGGGTTAGGGTCATGGTTAGGGTTAGGGTTAGGGTTAGGGATAGGGATAGGGATAGGGATAGGGATAGGGTTACGGTTACGGTTAGTGTTACGGTTAGGCTTAGGCTTAGGGTTAGGATTGGGATTAGGGTTAGGGTTAGTGTTAGGATTGGGGTTAGGGTTTGGGTTAGGGTTAGGGTTAGGGTTACAGTTACGGTTACTGTTAGTGTTACGGATAGGGTTAGGGTTAGGGATAGGGTTACTGTTAGAGTTAGGGTTAGGGTTAGGGGTAGGGTTAGCGTGTCGGTTAGGGTTAGGGTTGGGGTTAGGGTTACGGTTAGGTTTAGCGTTTCGGTTAGGTTTAGGGTTAGGGTTAGGGTTAGGCTTAGGTTTAGGGTTAGGGTTAGGGTTAGGGTTAGGGTTGGGAATGGGATTGAGATTAGGGTTAGGGTTAGGGTTAGGGTTAGGGTTAGGGTTAGGGTTAGGGTTAGGGTTAGAGTTAGGGTTACGGTTAGGTTTAGCGTTTCGGTTAGGTTTAGGTTTAGGGTTAGGGTTAGGGTTAGGGTTGGGATTAGGGTTAGGGTTAGGGTTAGGGTTAGGGTTAGGGTTAGGGTTAGGGTTAGGGTTACGGTTAGGGTTAAGGTTAGGGTTAGGGTTAGGGTTAGGGTGAGGATTGGGGTTAGGGTTAGGGTTAGGGTTAGGGTTAGGGTTAGGATTGGGGTTAGGGTTAGGGTTAGCGTGTCGGTTAGGGTTAGGGTTAGGGTTAGGGTTAGGGTTAGGGTTGGGGTTGGGGTTAGGGTTAGGGTTAGGGTTAGGGTTACGCTTAGTTTTAGCGTTTCGGTTAGGTTTAGGGTTAGGGTTAGGGTTAGGGTTAGGTTTAGCGTTACGGTTAGGGTTAGGGTTAGGGTTAGGGTTAGGATTGGGGTTAGGGTTAGGGTTAGGGTTAGGGTTAGGGTTAGGGTTAGGGTTAGGATTAGGGTTGGGGTTGGGGTTGGGGTTGGGGTTAGGGTTAGGGTTAGGGTTAGCGTGTCGGTTAGGGTTAGGGTTAGGGTGAGGGTGAGGGTTGGGGTTGGGGTTAGGGTTAGGGTTAGGGTTAGGGTTACGTTTACGGTTAGTGTTACAGTTAGGGTTAGGGTTATGATTGGGGTTAGGGTTTGGGTTAGGATTTGGGTTAGGGTTAGGGTTACGCTTAGGATTACAGTTAGTGTTATGGTTAGGGTTCGGGTTCGGGTTAGGATTGGGGTTAGGGTTAGGGTCAGGGTCAGGGTTAGGGTTAGGGTTAGGGTTAGGTTTAGGTTTAGGTTTACGGTTACCGTTAGTGTTAGGGTTAGGCTTATGGTTAGGGTTAGGATTGGGATTAGGGTTAGGGTTAGGGTTAGGGTTAGGGTTACGGTTACGGTTACGGTTACGGTTAGTGTTACTGTTCGGGTTCGGGTTCGGGTTCGGGTTCGGGTTACAGTTACGGTTACGGTTAGTGTTACGGTTAGTGTTACGGTTAGCGTTACGGTTAGGGTTAGGGTTAAGGTTAGGGTTAGGGTTAGGGTTAGGATTGGGGTTAGGGTTAGGGTTAGCGTGTCGGCTAGGGTTAGGGTTGGGGTTAGGGTTACGGTTAGGTTTAGCGTTTTGGTTAGGGTTAGGGTTAGGGTTAGGGTTACGGTTAGGGTGTCGGTTAGGGTTAGGGTTGGGGTTAGGGTTACTTTTAGGTTTAGCGTTTCGGTTAGGGTTAGGGTTAGGGTTAGGGTTAGGCTTAGGGTTAGGGTTGGGATTGGGATTAGGGTTAGGGTTAGGGTTAGGGTTGGGATTGGGATTGGGGTTAGGGTTAGGGTTAGAGTTAGGGTTACGGTTAGGTTTAGCGTTTCGGTTAGGTTTAGGTTTAGGGTTAGGGTTAGGGTTAGGGTTAGGGTTAGGGTTGGGATTGGGATTGGGGTTAGGGTTAGGGTTAGGTTTAGCGTTACGGTTAGGGTTAAGGTTAGGGTTAGGGTTGGGGTTAGGGTTAGAGTTAGGATTGGGGTTAGGGTTAGGGTTAGGGTTGGGGTTGGGGTTGGGGTTGGGGTTGAGGTTGGGGTTGGGGTTAGGGGTAGGGTT
This sequence comes from Podarcis vaucheri, assembly GCF_965113315.1. Classification (NCBI taxonomy): domain Eukaryota; kingdom Metazoa; phylum Chordata; class Lepidosauria; order Squamata; family Lacertidae; genus Podarcis; species Podarcis vaucheri. The sequence continues at coordinate 94,629,946 of NC_138765.1, forward strand.
AGGGTTAGTGTGTCAGTTAGGGTTAGGGTGAGGGTGAGGGTTAGGGTTAGGGTTGGGGTTAGGGTTTGGGTTAGCGTGTCGGTTCGGGTGAGGGTTAGGGTTAGGGTTGGGGTTGGGGTTAGGGTTAGGGTTAGGGTTAGGGTTAGTGTTTCGGTTATGGTTGGCGTTAGGGTTAGGGTTAGGGTTAGGGTTAGGGTTAGGGTTAGGGTTAGGGTTAGCGTTTCGGTTACGGTTAGGGTTAGGGTTAGGGTTAGGGTTACGGTTACGTTTACGGTTAGTGTTACAGTTAGGGTTAGGGTTATGATTGGGGTTAGGGTTTGGGTTAGGATTGGGGTTAGGGTTAGGGTTACGCTTAGGGTTAGAATTACGGTTAGTGTTACGGTTCGGGTTCGGGTTCGGGTTTAGGATTGGGGTTAGGGTTAGGCTTAGGGTCATGGTTAGGGTTAGGGTTAGGGTTAGGGTTAGGGATAGGGATAGGGATAGGGATAGGGATAGGGTTACGGTTACGGTTAGTGTTACGGTTAGGCTTAGGGTTAGGGTTAGGATTGGGATTAGGGTTAGGGTTAGTGTTAGGATTGGGGTTAGGGTTTGGGTTAGGATTGGGGTTAGGGTTAGGGTTACGCTTAGGGTTAGAATTACGGTTAGTGTTACGGTTCGGGTTCGGGTTCGGGTTTAGGATTGGGGTTAGGGTTAGGCTTAGGGTCATGGTTAGGGTTAGGGTTAGGGTTAGGGATAGGGATAGGGATAGGGATAGGGATAGGGTTACGGTTACGGTTAGTGTTACGGTTAGGCTTAGGGTTAGGGTTAGGATTGGGATTAGGGTTAGGGTTAGTGTTAGGATTGGGGTTAGGGTTTGGGTTAGGGTGTGGGTTAGGGTTAGGGTTACAGTTACGGTTACTGTTAGTGTTACGGATAGTGTTACGGTTCGGGTTCGGGTTCGGATTGGGGTTAGGGTTAGGCTTAGGGTCATGGTTAGGGTTAGGGTTAGGGTTAGGGTTAGGGTTAGGGTTAGGGTTAGGGATAGGGATAGGGATAGGGATAGGGATAGGGTTACGGTTACGGTTAGTGTTACGGTTAGGCTTAGGGTTAGGGTTAGGATTGGGATTAGGGTTAGGGTTAGTGTTAGGATTGGGGTTAGGGTTAGGGTTACTGTTAGAGTTAGGGTTAGGGTTAGGGTTAGGGTTAGCGTGTCGGTTAGGGTTAGGGTTAGGGTTGGGGTTAGGGTTACGGTTAGGTTTAGCGTTTCGGTTAGGTTTAGGGTTAGGGTTAGGGTTAGGCTTAGGCTTAGGCTTAGGGTTAGGGTTAGGGTTAGGGTTAGGGTTAGGGTTGGGATTGGGATTGGGATTGGGATTAGGGTTAGGGTTAGTGTTAGGGTTAGGGTTAGAGTTAGGGTTACGGTTAGGTTTAGCGTTTCGGTTAGGTTTAGGGTTAGGGTTAGGGTTAGGGTTAGGGTTAGGGTTAGGGTTAGGGTTAGGGTTGGGATTAGGGTTAGGGTTAGGGTTAGGGTTAGGGTTAAGGTTAGGGTTAGGGTTAGGGTTAGGGTTAGGGTTAGGATTGGGGTTAGGGTTAGGGTTAGGTTTAGGATTGGGGTTAGGGTTGTTGAGCTTGGAACTTAACAGGTTAAGTTCTTCCCATGATGCCACACCATTCTGATGTCAGTTTTCGAAGCTTGGGAGGAGCTTGGGAGGAATTTGCCATTCTCACTCTATGCCGTGAGGGGAAAAGAGCAGTCTTATTATGGCCGAAAGTAGTCCTGGTTTTTCCGAAGATATGTTGAAATAAACGGCTGTAAATAGACAAACTGAACTCTGTGTGTTTGTCTGGAAGCAAAGCTAAACTTCGTGACAGTCACTCTGCTGAGACGCGACTGAGAGCTGCGCAAGAGGAAGTGTGCCGGGCGGCCATAAATCGCTAATTGAGGTTCGCAAATCAATTAGCAGGAGTCACGGCTGACAACAAAATGCCAGAGGTTATGGGTAACCTAAATCACCGATCGTAAAACTGTCACGGGAGGCTGCCGGGAGCCTTGATCTGCGGTGTAGAGCAGAGGAGCACGGCAGCAGGCGGAGGCCGGAATTTGAGGCAAGCAAGCAAGCAAGCAAGCTGAAAGACGCAGAGATTTGCCCGTGGAGCCAAGAGCTAAGAGCAGCAAGGAATCGTTTCTCCAAGCCAGAGGAGCTGGTGCGTTTGTAAGTACAGCTTGGGGCCCCTTGGGAGAACGGGAGAACATGGCAGATGGCCAGGAGGTGATTCAAGCTCCGTTTGAACAGCTTGAGGAACTCACCGCCCAAGCGTGGAATACCTGGGCAAGATGGGTGAGAGCGTGGTTCATAGCCACGGAAGTTTGGGACATTTCCCAGAGGGAACCAGTGCAACTGGTGGACAGAGATGGCAGAGATACAGAGATGCTGCAATCTGTTTCTCTGGAGGAGAAAATGCAGAGGGAGAAAGCTATGAAAGCTGAGTTCTGCATGTTAAGAGCAGGTGTTCATGCTAATTTGCAACATCACCTGGAGAGCGTTGAATCTGCGTGTGAGGCTTGGCGAGTGCTGAAACGTCTGTGTGAAGACTCAGCAGGGGGCCAAGGGCAGGTGGAAGCTGGAAGCCTAGAGATGGCTGGAGCCCCTGTTCCTGATGATTTAGCCTCAAGGAGTGCTAGTGAGCAAGTCGGGGGGGGGGCGGAAAGTTCCAAAGGCAGGTTTGAAAAGTTTTCCACTGAACCTGCTGGAATGAAGCGGCATTTCAGGGGGGGCGGATCTGGCAAGGAGTGCTTTTCCGGAAGAAGGAGGGCCAGGCCAGCTGAAAAGAGCCCCAGGCAGTGTTTTTCCACTGGAGTTCATCGTTGCTACGTGTGTAATGCAGCGGGACATCTGCGACGAGATTGCCCCCACCGGAGCAGAGAGGCAAGGCAGGATGTTTTCAAGGACACTTCTCATGGGAACCAGGCGGGTTTCCATGGCAACCGGTCTGGGAAAACAACCAGGCGTGGGACTGAGGCTGGTGGACGTGCCAGGTGCCAGGAAGAGACTTATCAGATCACGGCTAGTATGGCATTGGCTGAAGACAGCTGTGGGACAGAGCTAAGTTTTGTTATTGACTCTGCAGCAAACTGCAATTTGATTCCAGAGACACCTGCTGTCGAGAGGTGGGATTGCAAGGCAATCCCGGCTGGGAAGACTGTTCTCTTTGCAAATGGACAGAAAAGAAATGTGACTAATGCTGTAAATCTGCATTTTTGTATTTTACAGGAAACGTTGCAGTGTTGTACTGTTCCTGGGATGCACCACTGTCTTTTATCTGTGCCTTATTTACTGAAAAAGGGATTTACGGTTTGTTTTCAGGGTGATGTGTGCACAATCTCCAAAGAAGGGAGGATGCTTGCCAAGGTTAAAAAAGGGCAGAATGATCTCTTCATTCTTAAAACGTCTCTGGAGGGTGGTGGGAAGGTTGAGAAAGCACAAGCACTGCGTGCTACAATTCCCAATCATGATTCATGTATACATGCTTGGCATACACGAACAGCTCATAGTTCTCTAGAAGAACTACAGGTGCTGCCGGAAGTTTCTAAAGGGTGTAAGATCTCAGAATGTGGACTTGCTGTGAAATGTGAAACTTGCAAGCTGGCAAAGGTAAAAGGATGCAGTTATCCAAAAGTTGAGAGGGTAACCACCAGGCCTTTTGAAATGATTCACATAGATTTGTGGGGTCCTGTAAAAGAACCAAGTCTGGGAGGGTCAAGGTTTCTGCTTACGATGCAGGAAGATTTTACGCAGAATTCCTGGACTCACGGTCTCAAATCCAAGGATGATGCAGCACAGCTGATCAAAGGATGGATTGAGGAGGTGGAACAAAGGTTTTCCACCAAAGTGCAAGCTGTCACAAGTGACAGAGGAGCTGAGTTTACAGGTTCTGCTTTGCAGAAGTACTTTCGCAAGAAAGGGATACGTCACACAGTGACTTCACCCAATGAGAGGGGAGTGTCAGAGCTCAAATGTCAGGCTCTGGTTAAAACTGCACAGGTGTTGCTGGAAGATTCTGGGTTACCTCCAAGGTTTTGGCTGGAGGCAATCAAGTATGTGAGCTTCACCTGGAATCGCACCTACAATTCCATGGTAGGGGACACACCATTTGGTTTGTTGCATGGCAGGAAACCCCAGATTCATTTTTTGCGTATGTTTGGGTCACTTGCATCTGTGTCAGTACCTGCTGCTTTGCAGGGGCCAGATGGATCCAGGTTCCAAAAAATGATCTTCTGTGGGTATGAGCCAGAAGCACGTGCATGGAGGTTTGCGTTTCCATCAGGTGATCAGAGTAAGTTGCTGATCAGTAAACACGCTGAGTTCTATGAGCAGGATAAAAAGTCACAAGCTGCTGTCAAGCGTGATGTTCTTTCAGAGTGTCTCTCTGATTCAGAACAGGAAGATTCTGAGGGGGAGGAAAGAGAGGCTGAGTCCGATGATGACGATCAGGTAACTGACCAAAGTCAGAAACAGGAGGAGGTATCGGTAGTTTCTCCATAAGATGTTAAGAGAACACCCAAAAGCGAGCCCAGTTCTCCTGTGAGTGTAATGGAGAGGATTCGAAAACGTTTTAAGTCAGAGGGGGAATCCCATGATGCTGAGGACACATTTCCTGGTGGCAGTGAGTCAGAGGTAACGTCTGAGTTTGTGCCCAGAAGGTCAAGTCGCGCAACAAAGGGCATTCCACCTGAAAGGTACCAAGCAACAAGTGCGTGGGCAAAATTCGCACAGTGTGATTCTGGAAGTGTTGAAGGGGTTCAACAGGTGCCTGGGAAAGATGCCGGGAAGGGGCACAAGGAAAAGGGGAAGGTGTTGAACTCAAAAGGGTCTTGTCAGAAGGTGCGGCAAAGGGGGGTGTTGAGCTTGGAACTTAACAGGTTAAATTCTTCCCATGATGCCACACCATTCTGATGTCAGTTTTCGAAGCTTGGGAGGAGCTTGGGAGGAATTTGCCATTCTCACTCTATGCCGTGAGGGGAAAAGAGCAGTCTTATTATGGCTGAAAGTAGTCCTGGTTTTTCCGAAGATATGTTGAAATAAACGGCTGTAAATAGACAAACTGAACTCTGTGTGTTTGTCTGGAAGCAAAGCTAAACTACACCGCTGTGAGTCACTCTGCTGAGACGCGACTGAGAGCTGCGCAAGAGGAAGTGTGCCGGGCGGCCATAAATCGCTAATTGAGGTTCGCAAATCAATTAGCGGGAGTCACGGCTGACAACAAAATGCCAGAAGGGTTAGGGTTAGGGTTAGCGTGTCGGTTAGGGTTAGGGTTAGGGTTAGGGTTAGGGTTAGGGTTAGGGTTAGGGTTAGGGTTAGGGTTAGGGTTAGGGTTGGGGTTGGGGTTAGGGTTAGGGTTAGGGTTAGGGTTACGCTTAGTTTTAGCGTTTCGGTTAGGTTTAGGGTTAGGGTTAGGGTTAGGGTTAGGGTTAGGGTTAGGGTTGGGATTGGGATTGGGATTGGGATTAGGGTTAGGTTTAGGGTTAGGGTTAGGGTTAGGGTTAGGTTTAGCGTTACGGTTAGGGTTAGGGTTAGGGTTAGGGTTAGGATTGGGGTTAGGGTTAGGGTTAGGATTAGGGTTGGGGTTGGGGTTAGGGTTAGAGTTAGGGTTAGCGTGTCGGTTAGGGTTAGGGTTAGGGTGAGGGTGAGGGTTGGTGTCAGGGGTTCAGAGACAGAGGCACAGGTGAGGGAGGAGACGGAGAGCGACGAGGAAGAATCCCAGGACAGTGAGGAAGAGGATGACAATGACTCGAGATCTTCCATGAGTCTCTCAAGTGAATCGGAGGATTCTCAGGAGGGGGCGCCCCTACTCAGGACAAGGGGGGTCACAGGGGGGACCTGCCAGGAGCAGGGAAGCAGCAGGGAAACCCCGAGCGGGAGTGGGAGATCGGGGCCGGCTTCCCAGCAGGAACGAAGGGGAGAGAGGGGGGTTCCCAGTGTGACACACGGAGCGGAGCAGGAAAGAGACAGGGGAAGGAGATCTGGGGAGAACGTCCTGCCGGAAGAGGCGGAGAGTAGTACAGGGAGTAGTGTAAGTGTCAAAAGGAAGGTCAGGGGTAGCGAGCGCGCGCCAAGTTCAAATGTGGAGGCGCGTGGAAATGGAGAAAGCCCGGAGGAGGAGCCCAGCCCCAAAGCACGAAGGAGGGGGGAACAGGCATCTCAGGAATCCGCTTCAGGAGAGAGCAGGAGGGAAGGAACCCAGGGGGGCAGAAAGACCCTGCGGAAAAGGAAAGACAGGAAGAGGTGGTCTAGCACAAGCCTCTTAAGTGGGTGCAGGGGCGGGACCGATTCAGAGGGGACTTCAAATCTCTGACGTTAGAGACTAGGGGCTGCGCGCCTCGGTTGTGGAACCAATAATGAACTGCAATAAACATCCTTGTATATAAGAAGAGCTTGGCGTTGGTCTTTTGTGAGCTGAGACCTGAGGCAGCCCCTGACAGTAAGTCCCCTCAAAAACTACGCAAATTTTTTTTTTGCAAAGCTCACGAAGTTTGGCAGCCATGAGTATGGAGCAGCAGATAGCTGAGCTACGCAACGCAGTCTCCCGGCTTACCACTGAGGTAGTGGTCTCCCAGAAGAAGGGGGAAGAGGCGGAAAAGCGGTGCCAAGATCTGCAAGCCAGGTGGGATCATGCATGCCAAGTGGGGTTCCCGGGGACCAAAGCTGCTGGAGTAGCACTGGGCAGAAGAGGGGGCAACTTGGTAGCCCACTTCGATGGGAACCTGCAGCAATACCCCAGTTTTAAAGCAGACTTAGAATATGCGTTGCACTTGCTTCGCGACGACTTTAAAGATGAGGAAGAGAAAGTGGGGTTCATTGTGTCCCACTTGCATGGGGAAGCGAGGGCTTGGCTGCGCAATCTGTGGCGTGAGGATTGCCCTGCTCGAAGGGACTCTGATGAATTTATCAAATGCATGGACGCTTGCTTCCAGTCTAGCGTGGATGTGGATGTGGCACGCCATCAGATCCATGGTTTAAGGCAAGGCAAGGCTTCAATACGTCAGTACCATGCTCGCTTTTTCGCCTTGCTGAATGTGCTGCGATGGGAGAAAGATTCTCTGGCTGTCAGAGACTTATTTTGGGAGGGGCTCTCTAGCCCGGTGAAGGACGAGCTGGCTAGGGGGGACAGACCTAAAACCCTGGCAGACGTGGTGCAGCGTGCGCTTGCCATTGGAGTGCGCCAGGAAGAACGCCCTTGGCGCAATGAGGGGGGTAGCCAGCTTCACGCACCGTCTAGAGTGCCTCCTTTGTTTCCCAGAGATCCAGGACGTCCGCGTCTCTCCCCTCAGCTGCAGCCAGGGGAGGAGCCTATGGAACTGGGGAGTGCAAAGGCTCAGTCAGTGGCCGGAGCCCCAGCGTCCGGAACAGTCAAGAAGAAGCCTCCTAGAGGGAACAGGAAGTGTTACATCTGTGACAGTGGGACGCACATGGCGAAAGAGTGTCCCCAGAGGCTGTGGCAGCACACTGCAGCCTTGGCAACAGTAAATGCAGCAGCACAGCATGAAGAGCTGTTTCAGGGAAACGACAATGCCTGGCTGGAATCAGCAATGTTGGGGCACAGCCAGGCAAATCAGTAGAGCAGTCCCCAGCGCTTTTGCAGCCTACAGACCCCCTGCCACCCAAACCTGTAGTGCAGCTCACTGCAACCCTCCAGCTACCTAATGGACGCACCCTGGAGGTCCCCATCACAATTGACAGTGGGAGCAACGCAGACTTCGTGGGGGTGCAGTTCGTCAAGCAGCATCGCATAGAGCTTCTGCCAGCCACGCTGCCATTGAACGTCGTCACAGTGGATGGCAGGAAACTGCTGGGGGGGCAAGTGGTACAACAGACGCCGCCCATGGTGATGCAGATTGGCAATCACCGAGAAGTTATCAGTTTCAACGTCACCCGCCTGTCAGACACGCCTATAGTGTTAGGCATGAGTTGGCTGGATAGGCACAGCCCGACCATGGCGTGGTACCAGCGGCAGCTCACCTTCGGCTCGTCCTATTGCGCGCAGCATTGCATCCAGACTGGTCAGGAGGAGGAGGGCCAAGAGGAGGGGCAGCAGCTACGTCTCAGCATGGCGCAAGCAGTACCCCTCAAGTACAAGGGGTTTTTGGAGGTTTTCTGCGAAAAGGAGGCTGACCAATTGCCACCTCACCGGCCCTACGATTGCGCTATTGACCTCTTGCCAGGGACAACGCTGCCGCCTGTGAAGCTGTATTCCATGTCCGAGGAGGAGCTGCAGGAGCTCCGGGAATTCATAGATCACAATCTGCAGCGGGGATTCATCCGAGAATCGAAGGCTGTAGGGGGCAGTCCTGTGTTTTTTGTGAAGAAGAAGGACACGCCCCAAAAGAGGCTCATCGTAGACTTCAGATTCATAAACTCAAAAACAAAGCCCGCGGCCTTTCCCATGCCCAAGATCGACGACCTGCTCGCGACGGTGCGGAAAGGGAAGATCTTCACCAAGTTGGATCTCCGCGGAGCTTACAATCTCATACGCGTGCGAGAGGGTGATGAGTGGAAGACGGCCATGTTCATGCCGTTGGGCACCTTCGAATACAGAGTTATGCCGTTTGGTCTCCAAAATGGCTCCCACTTTTTCCAAGCTTTTATGCATCATGTGCTAGCGGGACTCCTCTACAAGAAGTGCGTATGTGTCAGGGGTTCAGGAGCAGAGGCGAGGGCAAGGGAGGAAACAGAGAGCGAGGGGGAGGAGGCAGAAGAAAGGATGAGTGATGACGACGACCCGAGATCTCCGAGTCTTTCCAGTGAAGATTCACAAAAAGGAGCACAAGTGGCCAGGGCAAGGGGGGAGACTAGGGGGACACCCCAGGAAGAAAGAGCCAGAGGGGACTCAGAGGGGAGCAGTTGGAGATCGGGACCAACGTCACCGCCAGAGAGTAGGAAAGAGGAAGAGCGCCAGGGAGCAAGCGCTGGCAGCTCGCAACAGGAGGGAGGGCACGAGTCAGGAGTGGCCACACCTTCATCGGGGAGCGAAGTGACGGTTAGACGGAAAGTGGAAGGTTGGGCGCGCGCGCCAAGTTCAAATGCACAGGAAGGTGGCGCAGTAGGCAGCCCGGAAAGGGAGCCAGGTCCTAAAGCCCGGCGCAAGGAGACAGGAGAGTCCGGGGGGTCAGCGTCAGAAGAATCCCGGAAGGAAGAGACCCAGGGGGGCAGAGGGACCCAGAGGAGAACTGTCAGGCGAAAAAGGTGGAGCAGGGCTAGGATATTAAGTTGGTGCGCAAGGGGCGGAGACTCAGACGGAGCTTCGCCGATCTAAGCATAAGACGTAGGGTTGCACGCAGCAGCTCGAGAATGGAGACTGTAACTCAATAAAGACTTTTATTTAACGATCGCTGGCTAGCGTGATCCTCTGTGAGCTAGGATCTGGAAGTAACCCTGACAGTATGTTTCCTCGACGACATTCTGATCTTCTCAGAATCGCCGGAGGCTCACGAGAGCGACGTGAAGGAGGTCCTGCAGAGGCTACGGGAGCACAGGCTCTACGCCAAGCTGGAGAAGTGCCAATTCGACGTGACGGAGGTGGATTTTCTGGGCTATAGGCTGTCCGACAGAGGACTAGCCATGGACAGCGCCAAGGTCCGTGCGGTGTTGGACTGGAAGAGCCCGCGAAACCGAAAAGAGGTCCAGAGGTTCGTCGGCTTCGCCAACTTTTACCGCAAGTTCATCAGGGGTTTCGCCAAGGAGACGGCAGCTATCACGGACACTCTCAGCTCCAAGAAGAAGAAGTTCACCTGGACGGACCAGGCAGAGCAGTCCTTCAGGAGACTTAAGAGTCTCTTCGCGTCCGAAGAACAGCTGCTATACGTGAATCCTGGCAGGCCCATGAGGGTGGAGACTGACGCATCTGACAGAGCGGTGGGGGCCGTCCTCTTACAGGAAGACCCGCAGGGAAACTGGAGGCCCTGTGCTTTCTACTCCCGAAAGCTCAGCAAGTCGGAGCAGAACTACACCATTTGGGACAGGGAGTTGCTGGCCATCCACGCAGCTTTCAAGGCGTGGAGGCACTTTCTCATCGGAGCCAAGCACACCGTGCAGGTCCGCACGGACCACAAGAACCTAGAGTACTGGCGCACGGCGAAGAGCCAGAGGCACATACGCTGGGCGGAGTTCTTTGCGGATTTCGATTTCAGGATAGAGTACATCCCAGGCGACAACAATGTCATATCAGATGCGCTCTCCAGGAAACCGCAGTATCTCGAGGCAGCGGCACCGGTGGCAGCCAAGCACATTTTTGCACCGCAGGCGTGGGCATGCGCTTCAGCCGCCGTGGACCTGGAGGCGGTGCGCCGCGCGTTGCAGGCGGATCCGTTCGCACAGTCCAAGATGGAAGAGGTGCGGAGGGGCACAGCGAAGGACGACGAGTTCCAGATACGTGACGGCCTGCTGACCCGTAAAGGTGCTCTCTACGTTCCGGGAGACGATCTCCGCGCGAAGGTTCTGCAGCAGTTGCACGACGCACCCAGCGCTGGCCACTTCGGCAAGGAAAAGACGACGGAATTAGTGGCCAGAGACTTTTGGTGGCCCCAGATGCGAGGGGAGGTCGCGGAGTACGTCGCCAGGTGTGACACGTGCCAAAGGTCCAAGCCAGTGCACCAGAAGCCAGCGAGACTGCTGGAACCACTGGAAACGCCACTGCAACCGTGGGAGAGAGTGGTGCTGGACTTTGTCACTGATCTGCCCAGTTCGCGAGGCAAGACGGCGGTGCTTGTGGTTGTAGACCTGTTCACCAAGATGGCACATTTCATTCCTTGCGCGAAGGTGGCGACAGCGGAGCAGACAGCCAAACTGTTCATCGACCACGTGTTCAAGGTGCATGGGTTGCCACGGTCCATTCTGTCCGACAGGGGGCGCCAGTTTGTGTCCAGTTTCTGGCGGAAGCTCCTAGGGATCCTGCACGTCAAAATCAACCTGTCGTCGGCGAGACATCCGCAGACCAACGGCCAAGCAGAGAGGGTCAACGCGATCATGCAGCAGTACCTGAGATGTTACGCCAATCAGCGACCCGCGGCTTGGGTGGATTACCTGCCGATGGCTGAGTTTGCCTACAACAACACGAAGCACGCGTCTACGGGGGTGACGCCGTTCTTCGCTAACAATGGAAGGCATCCCAGAACCTTCCCGGGGCTTGTAACGACAGGGGAGGGGACGCCACAGGAAGCCGACCATTTCGCAGCAGAATTGCAAGAGGTGCACGACGAGCTGCGGAGACATTTAGAGCTAGCTAAACAAGCCTATAAGGTGCAGGCGGACAAACACAGGAGGGAGGGGGAAGACATCCAGGTGGGAGACTGGGTATGGTTAGCGGCCCAAGCGGTGCCGGCCAAGTCGTTAGCTAAAAAGAAGCTAGGACACAGGCAACTAGGGCCGTACCAAGTTGAGGCCAGGATCAATCCCGTAGCGTTTTGATTGGCCCTCCCCGAGGGTTCCAGAATGCACCCGGTCTTTCATAGGTTGATGCTCACCCCGTACAAGGCCCCACACAGATTTCAGGAGTCAGGGACGGCACCAGAACCAAGCAGGGAGTCACCCAAGAGGGGGAGGTCACCTAAGGACGAACCAGTCAACGAGGTCACAGAGATTCTGGACTCGAGATGGGGGGAAGAGGGAGTGGAATATTTTCTCGCCAGGGAGGGCGCCCCGGCCAGCACCAACAGTTGGGTGCCGGACTACGCTTTGGACGAACCCCTCCTCAAGGACGAGTTCCATGCCCTTTTCCCACACAGGCCCATGCCAGCACAGTTTTTCGACGATTGGCTTTTTACGCCCACACTTTCCGCCAGCACCTTCCGAGGGTTCTCATCCGCAGAGGAGACGACGCCAGAGTCGAGCCCTCCAAGGGGATCGTGTTCGGGGGTGGACACCGACCCTTCTTACTGGTGGGACGACCAACCAGAAGAGGACTGGCGCATGAGGTGGCGGGTGGGTCCTTGGCAAGCAGACCCCACCCAGGCAACAGGGGGAGGGGAGGACGTGAACATGTTGGGAGAGGACAATGGGCTTGAGTACACAAACAATGAACTGGAAGCAGAGGAGATCGACGTCGACGACCTGTGTCCGGCAGCGACCTCCGCAACGACGGAGCCCCCGGAACCTGCGCCTGAGCAGCGGGAGGGGGGAAGGGGGGGCTTCGAGGGGGGATGGATGTCAGGGGTTCAGAGACAGAGGCACAGGTGAGGGAGGAGACGGAGAGCGATGAGGAAGAATCCCAGGACAGTGAGGAAGAGGATGACAATGACTCGAGATCTTCCATGAGTCTCTCAAGTGAATCGGAGGATTCTCAGGAGGGGGCGCCCCTACTCAGGACAAGGGGGGTCACAGGGGGGGACCTGCCAGGAGCAGGGAAGCAGCAGGGAAACCCCGAGCGGGAGTGGGAGATCGGGGCCGGCTTCCCAGCAGGAACGAAGGGAAGAGAGGGGGGTTCCCAGTGTGACACACGGAGCGGAGCAGGAAAGAGACAGGGGAAGGAGATCTGGGGAGAACGTCCTGCCGGAAGAGGCGGAGAGTAGTACAGGGAGTAGTGTAAGTGTCAAAAGGAAGGTCAGGGGTAGCGAGCGCGCGCCAAGTTCAAATGTGGAGGCGCGCGGAAATGGAGAAAGCCTGGAGGAGGAGCCCAGCCCCAAAGCACGAAGGAGGGGGGAACAGGCATCTCAGGAATCCGCTTCAGGAGAGAGCAGAAGGGAAGGAACCCAGGGGGGCAGAAAGACCCTGCAGAAAAGGAAAGACAGGAAGAGGTGGTCTAGCACAAGCCTCTTAAGTGGGTGCAGGGGCGGGACTGATTCAGAGGGGACTTCAAATGTCTGACGTTACGGACTAGGGGCTGCGCGCCTCGGTTGTGGAACCAATAATGAACTGCAATAAACATCCTTGTATATAAGAAGAGCTTGGCGTTGGTCTTTTGTGAGCTGAGACCTGAGGCAGCCCCTGACAGTTGGGGTTAGAGTTAGGGTTAGGGTTAGGGTTACGTTTACGGTTAGTGTTACAGTTAGGGTTAGGGTTATGATTGGGGTTAGGGTTTGGGTTAGGATTTGGGTTAGGGTTAGGGTTACGCTTAGGATTACAGTTAGTGTTATGGTTAGGGTTCGGGTTCGGGTTTGGGTTAGGATTGGGGTTAGGGTTAGGGTAAGGGTTAGGATTAGGGTTAGGGTTAGGGTTACGGTTACGGTTAGGGTTAGGGTTAGGGTTAGGGTTAGGGTTACAGTTACGGTTACGGTTAGTGTTACGGTTAGGG
>NC_138765.1:94645705-94663205 GCF_965113315.1 Podarcis vaucheri
AGGATTGGGGTTAGGGTTAGGGTTAGGGTTAGGATTGGGGTTAGGGTTAGGGTTAGCGTGTCGGTTAGGGTTAGGGTTAGGGTTGGGGTTGGGGTTGGGGTTAGGGTTAGGGTTAGGGTTAGGGTTAGGGTTACGCTTAGGTTTAGCGTTTCGTTTAGGGTTAGGGTTAGGGTTAGGGTTGGGATTGGGATTGGGATTGGGATTGGGATTGGGATTAGGGTTAGGTTTAGGGTTAGGGTTAGGGTTAGGGTTTGGTTTAGCGTTACGGTTAGGGTTAAGGTTAGGGTTAGGGTTAGGGTTAGGGTGAGGATTAGGGTTAGGGTTAGGGTTAGGGTTAGGGTTAGGGTTGGGGTTGGGGTTGGGGTTAGGGTTAGGGTTAGCGTGTCGGTTAGGGTTAGGGTTACGGTTACGTTTACGGTTAGTGTTACAGTTAGGGTTAGGGTTATGATTGGGGTTAGGGTTTGGGTTAGGATTGGGGTTAGGGTTAGGGTTACGCTTAGGATTACAGTTAGTGTTATGGTTCGGGTTCGGGTTCGGGTTCGGGATAGGATTGGGGTTAGGGTTAGGGTCAGGGTTAGGATTAGGGTTAGGGTTAGGGTTAGGGTTAGGGTTAGGGTTAGGTTTACGGTTACGGTTAGTGTTTTTGTTAGGGTTAGGCTTATGGTTAGGGTTAGGATTGGGATGAGGGTTAGGGTTAGGGTTAGGGTTACGGTTACGGTTAGTGTTTCGGTCCGGGTTAGGGTTAGGGTTACGGTTAGGGTTAGGGTTAGGGTTACAGTTATGGTTGCGGTTACGGTTAGTGTTACGGTTAGGGTTACGGTTAGGGTTAGGGTTAGGTTTTGGTTTAGGGTTAGGGTTAGGGTTAGGGTTAGGGTTAGGATTGGGGTTAGGGTTAGGGTTAGGGATGGGGTTAGGTTGAGGGTGAGGGTGAGGGTTAGGGTTAGGGTTAGGGTTAGGGTTAGGGTTACGGTTAGGGTGTCGGTTAGGGTTAGGGTTAGGGTTGGGGTTAGGGTTACGGTTTGGTTTAGCGTTTCGGTTAGGGTTAGGGTTAGGGTTAGGGTTAGGGTTAGGGTTAGGGTTAGGGTTAGGGTTAGGGTTGGGATTGGGATTGGGATAAGGGTTAGGGTTAGGGTTAGGGTTAGAGTTAGGGTTACGCTTAGGTTTAGCGTTTCGTTTAGGTTTAGGGTTAGGGTTAGGGTTGGGATTGGGATTGGGATTGGGATTGGGATTGGGATTGGGATTGGGATTAGGGTTAGGTTTAGGGTTAGGGTTAGGGTTAGGGTTTGGTTTAGCGTTACGGTTAGGGTTAAGGTTAGGGTTAGGGTTAGGGTTAGGGTTAGGGTTAGGGTTAGGGTGAGGATTAGGGTTAGGGTTAGGGTTAGGGTTAGGGTTAGGGTTAGCGTGTCGGTTAGGGTTAGGGTTAGGGTTGGGGTTGGGGTTGGGGTTAGGGTTAGGGTTAGGGTTAGGGTTAGGGTTACGCTTAGGTTTAGCGTTTCGTTTAGGTTTAGGGTTAGGGTTAGGGTTAGGGTTGGGATTGGGATTGGGATTGGGATTGGGATTGGGATTAGGGTTAGGTTTAGGGTTAGGGTTAGGGTTAGGGTTTGGTTTAGCGTTACGGTTAGGGTTAAGGTTAGGGTTAGGGTTAGGGTTAGGGTTAGGGTTAGGGTGAGGATTAGGGTTAGGGTTAGGGTTAGGGTTAGGGTTGGGGTTGGGGTTGGGGTTGGGGTTAGGGTTAGGGTTAGCGTGTCGGTTAGGGTTAGGGTTACGGTTACGTTTACGGTTAGTGTTACAGTTAGGGTTAGGGTTATGATTGGGGTTAGGGTTTGGGTTAGGATTGGGGTTAGGGTTAGGGTTACGCTTAGGATTACAGTTAGTGTTATGGTTCGGGTTCGGGTTCGGGTTCGGGATAGGATTGGGGTTAGGGTTAGGGTCAGGGTTAGGATTAGGGTTAGGGTTATGGATAGGGTTAGGGTTAGGGTTAGGTTTACGGTTACGGTTAGTGTTTTTGTTAGGGTTAGGCTTATGGTTAGGGTTAGGATTGGGATGAGGGTTAGGGTTAGGGTTAGGGTTACGGTTACGGTTAGTGTTTCGGTCCGGGTTAGGGTTAGGGTTACGGTTAGGGTTAGGGTTAGGGTTACAGTTATGGTTGCGGTTACGGTTAGTGTTACGGTTAGGGTTACGGTTAGGGTTAGGGTTAGGGTTAGGGTTAGGTTTTGGTTTAGGGTTAGGGTTAGGGTTAGGATTGGGGTTAGGGTTAGGGTTAGGGATGGGGTTAGGTTGAGGGTGAGGGTGAGGGTTAGGGTTAGGGTTAGGGTTAGGGTTAGGGTTACGGTTAGGGTGTCGGTTAGGGTTAGGGTTAGGGTTGGGGTTAGGGTTACGGTTTGGTTTAGCGTTTCGGTTAGGGTTAGGGTTAGGGTTAGGGTTAGGGTTAGGGTTAGGGTTAGGGTTGGGATTGGGATTGGGATAAGGGTTAGGGTTAGGGTTAGGGTTAGAGTTAGGGTTACGGTTAGGTTTAGCGTTTCGGTTAGGTTTAGGGTTAGGGTTAGGGTTAGGGTTAGGGTTAGGGTTGGTTAGGGTTAGGGTTGGGATTGGGATTGGGATTAGGGTTAGGGTTAGGGTTAGGGTTAGGGTTAGGGTTACGGTTAGGGTTAAGGTTAGGGTTAGGGTTAGGGTTAGGGTTAGGGTTAGGATTGGGGTTAGGGTTAGGGTTAGGGTTAGGATTGGGGTTAGGGTTAGGGTTAGCGTGTCGGTTAGGGTTAGGTTTGGGGTTGGGGTTGGGGTTAGGGTTAGGGTGAGGGTTACGCTTAGGTTTAGCGTTTCGTTTAGGTTTAGGGTTAGGGTTAGGGTTAGGGTTAGGGTTAGGGTTGGGATTGGGATTGGGATTGGGATTAGGGTTAGGTTTAGGGTTAGGGTTAGGGTTAGGGTTTGGTTTAGCGTTACGGTTAGGGTTAAGGTTATGGTTAGGGTTAGGGTTAGGGTTAGGGTGAGGATTAGGGTTAGGGTTGGGGTTGGGGTTGGGGTTGGGGTTGGGGTTGGGGTTGAGGTTGGGGTTAGGGTTAGGGTTAGCGTGTCGGTTAGGGTTAGGGTTAGGGTTACGGTTACGGTTACGTTTACGGTTAGTGTTACAGTTAGGGTTAGGGTTATGATTGGGGTTAGGGTTTGGGTTAGGATTGGGGTTAGGGTTAGGGTCAGGGTTAGGATTAGGGTTAGGGTTAGGGTTAGGGTTAGGTTTACGGTTACGGTTAGGGTTAGGGTTAGGGTTAGGGTTAGGGTTAGGGTTAGGGTTACTGTCAGGGTTACTTCCAGATCCTAGCTCACAGAGGATCACGCTAGCCAGCGATCGTTAAATAAAAGTCTTTATTGAGTTACAGTCTCCATTCTCGAGCTGCTGCGTGCAACCCTACATCTTATGCTTAGATCGGCGAAGCTCCGTCTGAGTCTCCGCCCCTTGCGCACCAACTTAATATCCTAGCCCTGCTCCACCTTTTCCGCCTGACAGTTCTCCTCTGGGTCCCTCTGCCCCCCTGGATCTCTTCCTTCCGGGATTCTTCTGACACTGACCCCCCTGACTCTCCTGTCTCCTTGCGCCGGGCTTTAGGACCTGGCTCCCTTTCCGGGCTGCCTACTGCGCCACCTTCCTGTGCATTTGAACTTGGCGCGCGCGCCCAACCTTCTACTTTCCGTCTAACCGTCTCTTCGCTCCCCGATGGAGGTGTCGCCACTCCTGACCCGTGCCCTCCCTCCGGTTGTGAGCTGCCAGCGCTTGATCCCTGGCGCCCTTCCTCATCCCTGCTCTCTGGCGGTGACGCTGGTCCCGATCTCCAACTGCTCCCCTCTGAGTCCCCTCTGGCTCTATCTTCCTGGGGTGTCCCCCTAGTCTCCCCCCTTGCCCTGGCCACTGGTGCTCCTTTTTGTGAATCTTCTGATTCACTGGAAAGACTCGGAGATCTCGGGTCGTCGTCATCACTCATCTTTTCTTCTGCCTCCTCCCCCTCGCTCTCTGTTTCCTCCCTTTCCCTCGCCTCTGCTCCTGAACCCCTGACAGTAACGCTAACCCTAACCCTAACCCTAACCCTAACAGTAACCCTAACCGTAACACTAACCGTAACCGTAACTGTAACCCTAACCATGATGTTGGTGTCCCCCGGGACATACTTTATCCGGAAGTCGAAGTTCACAAAGAACTCAGCCCAACGTATCTGCCTCTGGTTCAGGAACTGTGCCGTGCGCCAGTGCTCCAGATTCTTGTGGTCCGTGCAGACCTGCACCGTGTGCTTGGCTCCAATCAGGAAGTGCCTCCATGCTTTGAACGCTGCATGAATAGCCAGCAACTCCCTGTCCCAGATGGTGTAGTTCTGTTCGGACTTGCTGAGCTTCCTGGAGTAAAACGCTCCGGGCCTCCAAACCCCCTGCGGGTCCTTCTGCAGCAGGACTGCTCCGACGGCCCTGTCCGAGGCGTCTGTTTCAACTCTCATCGGCCTGCTGGGGTCGACATGAAGCAGCTGTTCCTCCGACGCGAAAAGACGCTTGAGTGCCTGAAAGGACTGCTCCGCCTGCGCTGTCCAGATGAACTTCTTTTTCTTGGAACTGAGCGTGTCCGTGATGGCCGCTGTCTGCATAGCGAAGCCTTTGATGAACTTGCGATAGAAGTTCGCGAAGCCGACAAACCGTTGGACCTCCTTCCGGTTGCGTGGGCTTTTCCAATCCAACACCGCTCGAACCTTGGCGCTGTCCATGGCGAGCCCCTTGTCAGACAACTTGTAGCCCAGGAAATCCACCTCCGTCACGTCGAATTGGCACTTCTCCAGCTTGGCGTAAAGCCTATGTTGCTGGAGCCTGCTCAGCACTTCCCTGACGTGTCTGTCATGCTCCTGCTGCGATTCCGAAAAGATCAGGATGTCATCCAAGAAACAGACGCACGTCTTGTAGAGGAGCCCCGCCAACACGTGATGCATGAAAGCTTGAAAAACGTGGGAGCCATTTTGCAATCCAAAAGGCATAACTCTATATTCGTAGGTGCCCAGGGGCGTGAACATGGCTGTCTTCCACTCATCTCCTTCCCGCATGCGAATGAGATTGTACGCCCCTCGCAGGTCCAACTTGGTGAACACGCTGCCCTTGCGTACTTTTGCGAGGAGGTCGTCGATTCGGGGCATGGGGAAGTCCGACGGCTTGGTGACACTGTTCAAAATGCGGTAGTCCACTACGAGTCTTTTTTGGGGCGTGTCTCGTTTCTTCACAAAGAATACAGGACTGCCCCCCGCTGCCTGGGACTCTCGGATGAAACCGTGCTTCAAATTATGATCTATGAACTCTTTGAGTTCCTGCAGTTCGTCTTCAGACATGGAATACAGCTTCCCTTTGGGCAGCGCCGCCCCCGGCAGCAGGTCAATTTTGCAGTCATATGGTCTGTGGGGGGGGGTAGCTTGTCTGCCTCCTTCTCGCAGAAAACCTCCAAAAATTCTGCTTACTTGTGGGGAATCGCTTGCAGCGTGCCTAGCAGCATCTGTGACTCCTCTTGCTCCCCTTCCTGCTGGGGCATGATGCAGTGTTCAGCACAAAAGGAAGAGCCGAAGGTCAGCTGCCTCTGGTACCAAGCCAGCGTCGGGCTGTGCTTGTCCAGCCAACTCATGCCCAATACAATAGGCGTGTCCGAGAGTTGAGTGACGTTGAAGCTGATGATTTCCCTGTGATTTCCAAGCCGCAGCACCATAGGTGGCGTCTGCTTCACCACTTGCCCCCCTAACAGCTCCCTGCCATCCACCGTGACAACCTGCAGGGGCAGCGTGGCAGGTAGCAACTGTATAGCGTGCCGGTCGACAAAGTCCTGCCCTATGAAGTCTGCATTGCTTCCCGAGTCGACGGTGATTGGCACGTCCATGGTGATTCCATTGGGTAGCTGGAGCGATGCGGTGAGCCTCACTACTGGCTTGGGCGGGAGGGGGTCCATGGGCGGTAAATTCCCTGG
Source organism: Podarcis vaucheri (assembly GCF_965113315.1). NCBI lineage: Eukaryota > Metazoa > Chordata > Lepidosauria > Squamata > Lacertidae > Podarcis > Podarcis vaucheri. The sequence goes on from NC_138765.1 coordinate 94,651,674, forward strand.
GGACTGCTTCACTGACACGTCTGGCTGGGCCCCAGTGCCTCTTCCTCCAGCCAGACATCGTCGTTTCCCTGCTGTGGTTCTCCGTGCTGCGTTGCTGCAGTCACCATTGCTGAGGCTGCAGTGTGCTTGTGGAGCCTCCGGGGACACTCTTTCGCCATATGCCCTGGATCCTCGCAGATATAACACTTCCTGTTCCCTCTAGGAGGCTTCGCTTTCACGGCTGCCGGTGCTAGGGCTCTGGCTGCTGACTGAGCCCTTGCACTCCCAACCTCCATCGGTTCCACCCCTCCCCCTGTTGGAGGCGTGGATTGCACACGCGCTGCTTCTCTGGGAAGGAAGGAGGAGCCCCTGGCTGGTTCGCGCCCGCTGCGCCCTTCGTCCCTGCTCCACGGACGTTCTTCCAGCCGCACCCCCACCGCCAGCGCCCTCTGAACGATCTCCTGCGTGGTCCGGGGTCTCTCCCCCCTCGCAATCTCATCTTTCACCGAGTTGTGCAAGCCCTCCCAAAAAAGGTCTCTGACAGGAGCCGAATCTCTGTCCCATTCCAGGGCACTGACCAAAGCGAAAAAGCGGGCATGATACTGCCTTACGCTGGCCCTCCCTTGCCTTAGTCCATGCACCTCCTTTCGGGCAAGATCCACGTCAATGCTTGATAAAAAACAGCCATCCATCGCTTTAATAAAGGCGTCCGCATTTTGGAGCGCAGGATCCTTATCTCTCCACAAATTGCGCAGCCATGCTTTTGCGTCTCCATGCAAATGGGACATGATGAACCCCACTTTCTCTTGTTCATCTCTAAAGTCTTTGTGCAGTAGTTGCAGTGCACACATTACGTCTGCTCTAAAGTTGGGGTACTGTTGCAAATTCCCATCGAAGTGCGAGACTAGACCGCCTGTGCGTCTCCCCAACCCAATCCCCTCTGATTTGGGTGTCTGTTGCCCTTGCTTCGTAAGCACGTCCAACCTGACCTGGAGATCCCTGTAGGCGGCAGCTGCTTCCTCCTCTCTCTTCCTGGACGCCAGCGCCTCGGCATTCAGTCGTGAAACTGCTTCTCTGAGTTCCGTTATTTGCTGTTCGGCCGTCATATTGTCTGCCGTTCGTGAGCTCTCTTGTAGGCACCCGCTTTCCCTCCTCTCCGCGAGGCCGTGGATGCCCACAATTTGATGAGACGGAGCTTACTGTCAGGGTTACTTCCAGATCCTAGCTCACAGAGGATCACGCTAGCCAGCGATCGTTAAATAAAAGTCTTTATTGAGTTACAGTCTCCATTCTCGAGCTGCTGCGTGCAACCCTACGTCTTATGCTTAGATCGGCGAAGCTCCGTCTGAGTCTCCGCCCCTTGCGCACCAACTTAATATCCTAGCCCTGCTCCACCTTTTCCGCCTGACAGTTCTCCTCTGGGTCCCTCTGCCCCCCTGGGTCTCTTCCTTCCGGGATTCTTCTGACGCTGACCCCCCTGACTCTCCTGTCTCCTTGCGCCGGGCTTTAGGACCTGGCTCCCTTTCCGGGCTGCCTACTGCGCCACCTTCCTGTGCATTTGAACTTGGCACGCGCGCCCAACCTTCCACTTTCCGTCTAACCGTCACTTCGCTCCCCGATGAAGGTGTGGCCACTCCTGACTCGTGCCCTCCCTCCTGTTGCGAGCTGCCAGCGCTTGCTCCCTGGCGCTCTTCCTCTTTCCTACTCTCTGGCGGTGACGTTGGTCCCGATCTCCAACTGCTCCCCTCTGAGTCCCCTCTGGCTCTTTCTTCCTGGGGTGTCCCCCTAGTCTCCCCCCTTGCCCTGGCCACTGGTGCTCCTTTTTGTGAATCTTCTGATTCACTGGAAAGACTCGGAGATCTCGGGTCGTCGTCATCACTCATCCTTTCTTCTGCCTCCTCCCCCTCGCTCTCTGTTTCCTCCCTTGCCCTCGCCTCTGCTCCTGAACCCCTGACAGTTACGGTTACGGTTAGTGTTTCGGTCAGGGTTAGGGTTAGGGTTAGGGTTAGGGTTCGCGTTAGGGTTACAGTGACGGTTACGGTTAGTGTTACGGTTAGGGTTACGGTTAGGGTTAGGGTTAGGGTTACAGTTACGGTTACGGTTAGTGTTACGGTTAGGGTTACTGTTAGGGTTAGGGTTAGGGTTAGGGTTAGGGTTAGGGTTAGGGTTAGCGTTACGGTTAGGGTTAAGGTTAGGGTTAGGGTTAGGGTTAGGATTGGGGTTAGGGTTAGGGTTAGCGTGTCGGTTAGGGTTAGGGTTGGGGTTAGGGTTACGGTTAGGTTTAGCGTTTCGGTTAGGGTTAGGGTTAGGGTTAGGGTTAGGATTAGGGTTAGGGTTGGGATTGGGATTGGGATTAGGGTTAGGGTTAGGGTTAGGATTAGGGTTAGGGTTACGGTTAGGTTTAGCGTTTCGGTAAGGGTTAGGGTTAGGGTTAGTGTTAGGTTTAGGTTTAGGTTTAGAGTTAGGGTTAGGGTTAGGGTTAGGGTTAGGATTGGGGTTAGGGTTAGGGTTAGGGTTAGGGTTAGGTTGAGGGTGAGGGTGAGGGTTAGGGTTAGGGTTAGGGTTAGGGTTAGGGTTACGGTTAGGGTGTCGGTTAGGGTTAGGGTTGGGGTTGGGGTTAGGGTTATGGTTAGGTTTAGCGTTTCGATTAGGTTTAGGGTTAGGGTTAGGGTTAGGGTTAGGGTTAGGGTTAGGGTTAGGGTTAGGGTTGGGATTGGGATTGGGATTAGGGTTAGGGTTAGGGTTAGGGTTAGGGTTACGGTTAGGTTTAGCGTTTCGGTTAGGTTTAGGGTTAGGGTAACGGTTAGGGTTAGGGTTACGGTTACGGTTAGTGTTTCGGTTAGGGTTAGGGTTAGGGTTACGGTTAGGGTTAGGGTTAGGGTTAGGGTTACAGTTACGGTTACGGTTAGTGTTACGGTTAGGGTTACTGTTAGGGTTAGGGTTAGGGTTAGGGTTAGCGTTACTGTCAGGGGTTCAGGAGCAGAGGCGAGGGAAAGGGAGGAAACAGAGAGCGAGGGGGAGGAGGCAGAAGAAAAGATGAGTGATGACGACGACCCGAGATCTCCGAGTCTTTCCAGTGAATCAGAAGATTCACAAAAAGGAGCACCAGTGGCCAGGGCAAGGGGGGAGACTAGGGGGACACCCCAGGAAGATAGAGCCAGAGGGGACTCAGAGGGGAGCAGTTGGAGATCGGGACCAGCGTCACCGCCAGAGAGCAGGGATGAGGAAGGGCGCCAGGGATCAAGCGCTGGCAGCTCACAACCGGAGGGAGGGCACGAGTCAGGAGTGGCCACACCTCCATCGGGGAGCGAAGAGACGGTTAGACGGAAAGTGGAAGGTTGGGCGCGCGCGCCAAGTTCAAATGCACAGGAAGGTGGCGCAGTAGGCAGCCCGGAAAGGGAGCCAGGTCCTAAAGCCCGGCGCAAGGAGACAGGAGGGTCCGGGGAGTCAGCGTCAGAAGAATCCCGGAAAGAAGAGACCCCGGGGGGCAGAGGGACCCAGAGGAGAGCTGTCAGGCGGAAAAGGTGGAGCAGGGCTAGGATATTAAGTTGGTGCACAAGGGGCGGAGACTCAGACGGAGCTTCGCCGATCTAAGCATAAGACGTAGGGTTGCACGCAGCAGCTCGAGAATGGAGACTGTAACTCAATAAAGACTTTTATTTAATGATCGCTGGCTAGCGTGATCCTCTGTGAGCTAGGATCTGGAAGTAACCCTGACAGTAAGCTCCGTCTCATCAAATTGTGGGCATCCACGGCCTCGCGGAGAGGAGAGAAAGCGGGTGCCTACTAGAGAGCTCACGAACGGCAGACGCTATGACGGCCGAACGGCAAATAGCGGAACTCAGAGAAGCAGTGTCACGACTGAATGCCGAGGCGCTGGCATCCAGGAAGAGAGAGGAGGACGCAGCTGCCGCCTACAGGGATCTCCAGGTCAGGTTGGACGTGCTTACGAAGCAAGGGCAACAGACACCCAAATCAGAGGGGATTGGGTTGGGGAGACGCACAGGCGGTCTGGTCTCTCACTTCGATGGGAATTTGCAACAGTACCCCAACTTTAGAGCAGACGTAATGTGTGCACTGCAACTACTGCACAAAGACTTTAGAGATGAACAAGAGAAAGTGGGGTTCATCATGTCCCACTTGCATGGAGACGCAAAAGCATGGCTGCGCAATTTGTGGAGAGATAAGGATCCTGCGCTCCAAAATGCGGACGCCTTTAATAAAGCGATGGATGGCTGTTTTTTATCAAGCATTGACGTGGATCTTGCCCGGAAGGAGGTGCATGGACTAAGGCAAGGGAGAGCCAGCGTAAGGCAGTACCATGCCCGCTTTTTCGCTTTGGTCAGTGCCCTGGAATGGGACAGAGATTCGGCTCCTGTCAGAGACCTTTTTTGGGAGGGCTTGCACAGCTCGGTTAAAGATGAGATTGCGAGGGGGGAGAGACCCCGGACCATGCAGGAGATCGTTCAGAGGGCGCTGGCGGTGGGGGTGCGGCTGGAAGAACGTCCGTGGAGCAGGGACGAAGGGCGCAGCGGGCGCGAACCAGCCAGGGGCTCCTCCTTCCTTCCCAGAGAAGCAGCGCGTGCGCAATCCACGCCTCCAACAGGGGGAGGGGTAGAACCGATGGAGGTTGGGAGTGCAAGGGCTCAGTCAGCAGCCAGAGCCCTAGCACCGGCAGCAGTGAAAGCGAAGCCTCCTAGAGGGAACAGGAAGTGTTATATCTGCGAGGATCCAGGGCATATGGCGAAAGAGTGTCCCCGGAGGCTCCACAAGCACACTGCAGCTTCAGAATGGTGACTGCAGCAACGCAGCAAGGAGAACCGCAGCAGGGAAACGACGATGTCTGGCTGGAGGAAGAGGCACTGGGGCCCAGCCAGACGTGTCAGTGAAGCAGTCCCCAGGGAATTTACCGCCCATGGACCCCCTCCCGCCCAAGCCAGTAGTGAGGCTCACCGCATCGCTCCAGCTACCCAATGGAATCACCATGGACGTGCCAATCACCGTCGACTCGGGAAGCAATGCAGACTTCATAGGGCAGGACTTTGTCGACCGGCACGCTATACAGTTGCTACCTGCCACGCTGCCCCTGCAGGTTGTCACGGTGGATGGCAGGGAGCTGTTAGGGGGGCAAGTGGTGAAGCAGACGCCACCTATGGTGCTGCGGCTTGGAAATCACAGGGAAATCATCAGCTTCAACGTCACTCAACTGTCGGACACGCCTATTGTATTGGGCATGAGTTGGCTGGACAAGCACAGCCCGACGCTGGCTTGGTACCAGAGGCAGCTGACCTTCGTCTCTTCCTTTTGTGCTGAACACTGCATCATGCCCCGGCAGGAAGGGGAGCAAGAGGAGTCACAGCTGCTGCTAGGCACGCTGCAAGCGATTCCCCACAAGTACGCAGAATTTTTGGAGGTTTTCTGCGAGAAGGAGGCAGACAGGCTACCCCCCCACAGACCATATGACTGCAAGATTGACCTGCTGCCGGGGGCGGCGCTGCCCAAAGGGAAGCTGTATTCCATGTCTGAGGACGAACTGCAGGAACTCAAAGAGTTCATAGATCATAATTTGGAGCGCGGTTTCATCCGAGAGTCCAGGGCAGCGGGGGGCAGTCCGGTATTCTTTGTTAAGAAGCGAGACACGCCCCAAAAAAGACTCGTGGTGGACTACCGCATTTTGAACAGTGTGACCAAGCCATCGGACTTCCCCATGCCCCGAATCGACGACCTCCTCGCAAAAGTACGCAAGGGCAGCGTGTTCACCAAGTTGGACCTGCGAGGGGCGTACAACCTCATTCGCATGCGGGAAGGAGATGAGTGGAAGACAGCCATGTTCACGCCCCTGGGCACCTACGAATATAGAGTTATGCCTTTTGGATTGCAAAATGGCTCCCACGTTTTTCAAGCTTTCATGCATCACGTGTTGGCGGGGCTCCTCTACAAGACGTGCGTCTGTTTCTTGGATGACATCCTGATCTTTTCGGAATCGCAGCAGGAGCATGACAGACACGTCAGGGAAGTGCTGAGCAGGCTGCAGCAACATAGGCTGTACGCCAAGCATGAAAAGTGTCAATTCGACGTAACGCAGGTGGATTTCCTGGGCTACAAGTTGTCTGACAAGGGGCTCGCCATGGACAGCACCAAGGTTCGAGCGGTGTTGGATTGGAAAAGCCCACGCAACCGGAAGGAGGTCCAACGGTTTGTCGGCTTCGCGAACTTCTATCGCAAGTTTATCAAAGGCTTTGCTATGCAGACAGCGGCCATCACGGACACGCTCAGCTCCAAGAAAAAGAAGTTCGTCTGGACAGCGCAGGCGGAGCAGTCCTTTCAGGCACTCAAGCGTCTCTTCGCGTCGGAAGAACAGCTGCTTCATGTCAACCCCAGCAGGCCGATGAGGGTTGAAACAGACGCCTCAGACAGGGCCGCCGGAGCCGTCCTGCTGCAGAAGGACCCGCAGGGGGTTTGGAGGCCGGGAGCGTTTTACTCCAGGAAGCTCAGCAAGTCCGAACAGAACTACACCATCTGGGACAGGGAGTTGCTGGCCATTCATGCAGCATTCAAAGCGTGGAGGCACTTCCTGATCGGCGCCAAGCACACGGTGCAGGTATGCACGGACCACAAGAATCTGGAGCACTGGCGCACGGCACAGTTCCTGAACCAGAGGCAGATACGTTGGGCTGAGTTCTTTGCGAACTTCGACTTCCGAATAGAGTATGTCCCGGGGGACACCAACATCATGGCGGACGCGCTCTCCCGTAAGCCACAGTATCTGGAGGACGCCATGCCAGCGGCCGCCATGCACATCTTCGCACCAACAGTGTGGGCGTGCGCTGCGGCGACAGTGGACCTGGAGGCGGTGCGACGAGCGTTGCAGAATGACTCCTTCGCGCAAGCTAAGATGGCAGAGATGCAAAGGGGCACGGCGGCGACCGATGGGTTCCAGCTGAGAGATGGATTGCTCATCCGTAAAGGGGCCATCTACGTGTCGGGAGACGAACTTCGCGCCAAGGTACTGCATCAGCTGCACGACGCGCCCACTGCCGGGCACTTTGGCAAGGAGAAGACGGTGGAATTAGTCGCCAGGGATTTCTGGTGGCCCGGAATGAGAGGGGAGGTCGCGGACTACGTGGCGAGGTGCGACACCTGCCAGAGGGCGAAACCAGTGCACAGACCGCCGGCCGGACTGTTGGAACCGCTGCAAACTCCGGTCGAACCATGGGAGAGAGTCGCCCTGGATTTCGTCACGGATCTGCCCAGCTCGAGGGGCAAGACGGCTGTGCTGGTGGTGGTGGACTTGTTCTCCAAGATGGCACATTTCGTCCCGTGTGCAAAGGTGGCCACGGCGGAACAAACCGCCAAACTGTTCATAGACCACGTGTTCAAGGTTCACGGTCTGCCACGGTCTATTCTGTCCGACCGCGGGCGGCAGTTCATCTCGAATTTCTGGCAGAAGCTGATGGGCTTCCTAAACGTCAAGATCAACCTGGCGTCGGCGAGACACCCGCAGACCAACGGGCAAGCGGAGCGGGTCAATGCCATCATGCAGCAGTACCTGAGATGCTATGCGAATCAACAGCCTGCGACGTGGGTGGATTACCTGCCGCTCACCGAATTCGCCTACAACAACACGAAGCACGTGTCCACGGGGGTCACGCCGTTCTTCGCCAACAATGGGAGGCACCCCAGAACCTTTCCGGGACTGGAAAGAATGGTGGAGGGGGAGCCGCAGACAGCAGATGCGTTCGCGTCGGAGTTGCAGGAGGTCCACGATCAGCTGCGGCGGCACCTGGAGCTGGCCAAACACGCATACAAGGTGCAGGCAGACAAACACAGAAGGGTTGGCGAAGAGATCCATGTGGGAGACTGGGTCTGGTTAGCAGCCCACGCAGTGCCGGCCAGGTCGTTGGCCAAGAAGAAACTAGGGCATAAGCAACTGGGGCCCTACCAAGTCGAAGAGCAGGTCAACCCGGTGGCTTTCAGGCTGGCGCTTCCGGAGGGTTCCAGGATGCATCCGGTGTTCCACAGATCGGTGCTCACTCCCTACAAGGCACCTCACAGATTTCAGGAACCAGGAACGGCGCCGAGTCCGCTCCGAGAGGGAACCGGGCAACGGGGAGTGGCACAGGAGGTGCGCATCAACGAAGTCACGGAGATTTTGGACTCCAGATGGGGGGAAGAGGGGGTAGAATACCTTCTCGCTAAGGAGGGCACCCCGGCCAGTGCCAACAGCTGGGTGCCGGGCTACGCTTTAGACGAACCTCTGCTCAAGGAAGAGTTTCATGCCCTCTTCCCGCATAGGCCAATGCCAGCGGACTTTTTCGACGACTGGCTTTTCACGCCCACGCTTTCAGCCAGCACGTTCCGGGGGTTCGACTCGGATGAGGAACCGACACGAGACGCCCGTTCCCCGGAGGGGTCGCCCTCGGGATCTGCTTCAGAACCCTCGTATTGGTGGGATGATCGACCAGAGGAGCAGTGGCGCAGGAAGTGGCTGGAGGGTCCAGGACGAGCAACGCCTCCAGAAGGAAGCGAGGGAGAGACGGACATGGACGTTTTCGGGGACGACCAGGGTTTCGAGCACGGCGGCACAGAGATGGAAGCAGAGGTGACCGTCGTCGACGAGAGCAGGGAGGAAGAACCGAAAGACTTCAGATGGAGGCCCGCCACGGGAAGCGAACTGTACCCGATATTAGTTCCCTTGACACGGCAGCACCCAGCTCCAGCACCGGAAGGCGGGGAGGGGGAAAGAGGGGGCTTCGAGGGGGGGATGGATGTCAGGGGTTCAGGAGCAGAGGCGAGGGAAAGGGAGGAAACAGAGAGCGAGGGGGAGGAGGCAGAAGGAAAGATGAGTGATGACGACGACCCGAGATCTCCGAGTCTTTCCAGTGAATCAGAAGATTCACAAAAAGGAGCACCAGTGGCCAGGGCAAGGGGGGAGACTAGGGGGACACCCCAGGAAGATAGAGCCAGAGGGGACTCAGAGGGGAGCAGTTGGAAATCGGGACCAGCGTCACCGCCAGAGAGCAGGGATGAGGAAGGGCGCCAGGGATCAAGCGCTGGCAGCTCACAACAGGAGGGAGGGCACGAGTCAGGAGTGGCCACACCTTCATCGGGGAGCGAAGTGACGGTTAGACGGAAAGTGGAAGGTTGGGCGCGCGTGCCAAGTTCAAATGCACAGGAAGGTGGCGCAGTAGGCAGCCCGGAAAGGGAGCCAGGTCCTAAAGCCCGGCGCAAGGAGACAGGAGAGTCAGGGGGGTCAGCGTCAGAAGAATCCCGGAAGGAAGAGACCCAGGGGGGCAGAGGGACCCAGAGGAGAACTGTCAGGCGGAAAAGGTGGAGCAGGGCTAGGATATTAAGTTGGTGCGCAAGGGGCGGAGACTCAGACGGAGCTTCGCCGATCTAAGCATAAGACCTAGGGTTGCACGCAGCAGCTCGAGAATGGAGACTGTAACTCAATAAAGACTTTTATTTAACGATCGCTGGCTAGCGTGATCCTCTGTGAGCTAGGATCTGGAAGTAACCCTGACAGTAAGCTCCGTCTCATCAAATTGTGGGCATCCACGGCCTCGCGGAGAGGAGGGAAAGCGGGTGCCTACAAGAGAGCTCACGAACGGCAGACAATATGACGGCCGAACAGCAAATAACGGAACTCAGAGAAGCAGTTTCACGACTGAATGCCGAGGCGCTGGCGTCCAGGAAGAGAGAGGAGGAAGCAGCTGCCGCCTACAGGGATCTCCAGGTCAGGTTGGACGTGCTTACGAAGCAAGGGCAACAGACACCCAAATCAGAGGGGATTGGGTTGGGGAGACGCACAGGCGGTCTAGTCTCGCACTTCGATGGGAATTTGCAACAGTACCCCAACTTTAGAGCAGACGTAATGTGTGCACTGCAACTACTGCACAAAGACTTTAGAGATGAACAAGAGAAAGTGGGGTTCATCATGTCCCATTTGCATGGAGACGCAAAAGCATGGCTGCGCAATTTGTGGAGAGATAAGGATCCTGCGCTCCAAAATGCGGACGCCTTTATTAAAGCGATGGATGGCTGTTTTTTATCAAGCATTGACGTGGATCTTGCCCGAAAGGAGGTGCATGGACTAAGGCAAGGGAGGGCCAGCGTAAGGCAGTATCATGCCCGCTTTTTCGCTTTGGTCAGTGCCCTGGAATGGGACAGAGATTCGGCTGATGTCAGAGACCTTTTTTGGGAGGGCTTGCACAACTCGGTGAAAGATGAGATTGCGAGGGGGGAGAGACCCCGGACCACGCAGGAGATCGTTCAGAGGGCGCTGGCGGTGGGGGTGCGGCTGGAAGAACGTCCGTGGAGCAGGGACGAAGGGCGCAGCGGGCGCGAACCAGCCAGGGGCTCCTCCTTCCTTCCCAGAGAAGCAGCGCGTGCGCAATCCACGCCTCCAACAGGGGGAGGGGTGGAACCGATGGAGGTTGGGAGTGCAAGGGCTCAGTCAGCAGCCAGAGCCCTAGCACCGGCAGCAGTGAAAGCGAAGCCTCCTAGAGGGAACAGGAAGTGTTATATCTGCGAGGATCCAGGGTATATGGCGAAAGAGTGTCCCCGGAGGCTCCACAAGCACACTGCAGCCTCAGCAATGGTGACTGCAGCAACGCAGCACGGAGAACCACAGCAGGGAAACGACGATGTCTGGCTGGAGGAAGAGGCACTGGGGCCCAGCCAGACGTGTCAGTGAAGCAGTCCCCAGGGAATTTACCGCCCATGGACCCCCTCCCGCCCAAGCCAGTAGTGAGGCTCACCGCATCGCTCCAGCTACCCAATGGAATCACCATGGACGTGCCAATCACCGTCGACTCGGGAAGCAATGCAGACTTCATAGGGCAGGACTTTGTCGACCGGCACGCTATACAGTTGCTACCTGCCACGCTGCCCCTGCAGGTTGTCACGGTGGATGGCAGGGAGCTGTTAGGCGGGACTTCCGGGTTAGCGCCATCGCCGAATGGCGGACTCCCTCCGAGCTCTGGAGGGAGTCGGCCCGGCAGGGGCTAGGTCCTACCGCGCCGGCGACGCGGGGACCCTTAGAAACCACGGGAACGGATCCCGTGGACATGGTGACTCGGCTGGCACCGTTATCGCTCTCCCGGCTCGTGAGGGAGCCTTTTTAAAGGCTAAGGATCGGGCGCCGGGGAGTAGCGTGGTGCTTTGAGTCCTCCGCTTCCCCTGCCGGGCGCAGCCGCATGCCATTCGGCGGAGAGCGCTGGCTTCTTCCAAAGGAAATTCGGACAATTGATCAACATCCCGTGAGTAATTGGGTAACCGGGTTTAAAAAGAGGAAAAAAGAAAAAAATTTCCGGATTTGGCACGAGCGGGAGGGGATCCAAAAAAGGAAGTCAGTCCCCTCCCTGATTGTAAACATGCTAAAACAAGGAGTGAGAAACCAAGATCGATTCAGAAGCTTATTGATGATAAAAATTACCAACTCCACGATGTGAATTATAAGAACTGTGCTGGAGGAGAGGAGTCGAGGGTGAGGAGGAAAAAAGCAACCCCCCCCTGGGAACCGGGGCGATTCGGACAGCCTGGCGAAGAGAG
>NC_138765.1:94685705-94690705 GCF_965113315.1 Podarcis vaucheri
GATGCAGTCTGGCTGGAGGAAGAGGCACTGGGGCCCAGCCAGACGTGTCAGTGAAGCAGTCCCCAGAGATGTTGCAGCCCATAGACCCCCTCCCGCCCAAACCAGTAGTGAGGCTCACCGCATCGCTCCAGCAGCCCAATGGAATCACCATGGACGTGCCAATCACCATTGACTCAGGAAGCAATGCGGACTTTATAGGGCAAGACTTTGTCGATAAACACGCTATACAGCTGCTGCCTGCCACGCTGCCCCTGCAGGTTGTCACGGTGGATGGCAGGGAGCTGCTAGGGGGGCAAGTGGTGAAGCAGACGCCACCAATGGTGATGCGACTTGGGAATCACAGGGAAATCATCAGCTTCAACGTCACTCAACTATCGGACACGCCCATTGTATTGGGCATGAGTTGGCTGGATAAGCACAGCCCAACGCTGCCTTGGTACCAGAGGCAGCTGACCTTTGGCTCTTCCTTTTGTGCTGAACATTGCATCGTGCCCTGGCAGGAAGGAGAGGAAGATGAGGCACAGCTGCAGCTAGGCACGCTGCAAGCGGTTCCCCACAAGTACGCAGAATTTTTGGAGGTTTTCTGCGAGAAGGAGGTAGACAGGCTACCCCCTCCCCACAGACCATATGACTGCAAAATTGACCTGCTGCCGGGGGCAGCGCTGCCCAAAGGGAAGCTGTATTCAATGTCTGAGGACGAACTGCAGGAACTCAAAGAGTTCATAGATCATAATTTGGAGCGCGGTTTCATCCGAGAGTCCAAGGCAGCGGGGGGCAGTCCTGTATTCTTTGTTAAGAAGTGGGACACGCCCCAAAAAAGGCTTGTGGTGGACTATCGCATCTTAAACAGTGTGACCAAGCCATCGGACTTCCCCATGCCCCGAATAGACGACCTCCTCGCGAAGGTACGGAAAGGCAGCGTGTTCACCAAGTTGGACCTGCGAGGGGCGTACAACCTCATTCGCATGCGGGAAGGAGATGAGTGGAAGACAGCCATGTTCACGCCCCTGGGCACCTACGAATATAGAGTTATGCCTTTTGGATTGCAAAATGGCTCCCACGTGTTTCAAGCGTTCATGCATCACGTGTTGGCGGGGCTCCTTTACAAGACGTGCGTCTGTTTCTTGGATGACATCCTGATCTTTTCGGAATCGCAGCAGGAGCATGACAGACACGTCAAGGAAGTGCTGAACAGGCTACAGCAGCATAGGCTTTACGCCAAGCTGGAGAAGTGCCAGTTCGACGTGACGGAGGTGGATTTCCTGGGCTACAAGTTGTCTGACAAGGGGCTCGCCATGGACAGCGCCAAGGTTCGAGCAGTGTTGGATTGGAAAAGCCCACGCAACCGGAAGGAGGTCCAACGGTTTGTCGGCTTCGCGAACTTCTATCGCAAGTTTATCAAAGGCTTTGCTATGCAGACGGCGGCCATCACGGACACGCTCAGCTCCAAGAAAAAGAAGTTCATCTGGACAGAGCAGGCGGAGCAGTCTTTTCAGGCACTCAAGCGGCTCTTCGCGTCGGAAGAGCAGCTGCTTCATGTCAACCCCAGCAGGCCGATGAGGGTGGAGACAGACGCCTCGGACAGAGCCGTGGGAGCAGTCCTGCTGCAGAAAGACCCGCAGGGGGTTTGGAGGCCGGGAGCGTTTTACTCCAGGAAGCTCAGCAAGTCCGAACAGAACTACACCATCTGGGACAGGGAGTTGCTGGCCATTCATGCAGCGTTCAAAGCGTGGAGGCACTTCCTGATCGGCGCCAAGCACACGGTGCAGGTATGCACGGACCACAAGAATCTGGAGCACTGGCGCACGGCACAGTTCCTGAACCAGAGGCAGATACGTTGGGCTGAGTTCTTTGCGAACTTCGACTTCCGAATAGAGTATGTCCCGGGGGACACCAACATCATGGCGGACGCGCTCTCCCGTAAGCCACAGTATCTGGAGGACGCCACGCCAGCGGCCGCCATGCACATCTTCGCACCAACAGTGTGGGCGTGCGCTGCGGCGACAGTGGACCTGGAGGCGGTGCGACGAGCGTTGCAGAATGACTCCTTCGCGCAAGCTAAGATGGCAGAGATGCAAAGGGGCACGGCGGCGACCGATGGGTTCCAGCTGAGAGATGGATTGCTCATCCGTAAAGGGGCCATCTACGTGTCGGGAGACGAACTTCGCGCCAAGGTACTGCATCAGCTGCACGACGCGCCCACTGCCGGGCACTTTGGCAAGGAGAAGACGGTGGAATTAGTCGCCAGGGATTTCTGGTGGCCCGGAATGAGAGGGGAGGTCGCGGACTACGTGGCGAGGTGCGACACCTGCCAGAGGGCCAAACCAGTGCACAGACCGCCGGCCGGACTGTTGGAACCGCTGCAAACTCCGGTCGAACCATGGGAGAGAGTCGCCCTGGATTTCGTCACGGATCTGCCCAGCTCGAGGGGCAAGACGGCTGTGCTGGTGGTGGTGGACTTGTTCTCCAAGATGGCACATTTCGTCCCGTGTGCAAAGGTGGCCACGGCGGAACAAACCGCCAAACTGTTCATAGACCACGTGTTCAAGGTTCACGGTCTGCCACGGTCTATTCTGTCCAACCGCGGGCGGCAGTTCATCTCGAATTTCTGGCAGAAGCTGATGGGCTTCCTAAACGTCAAGATCAACCTGGCGTCGGCGAGACACCCGCAGACCAACGGGCAAGCGGAGCGGGTCAATGCCATCATGCAGCAGTACCTGAGATGCTATGCGAATCAACAGCCTGCGACGTGGGTGGATTACCTGCCGCTCGCCGAGTTCGCCTACTACAACACGAAGCACGTGTCCACGGGGGTCACGCCGTTCTTCGCCAACAATGGGAGGCACCCCAGAACCTTTCCGGGACTGGAAAGAATGGTGGAGGGGGAGCCGCAGACAGCAGATGCGTTCGCGTCGGAGTTGCAGGAGGTCCACGATCAGCTGTGGCGGCACCTGGAGCTGGCCAAACACGCATACAAGGTGCAGGCAGACAAACACAGAAGGGTTGGCGAAGAGATCCATGTGGGAGACTGGGTCTGGTTAGCAGCCCACGCAGTGCCGGCCAGGTCGTTGGCCAAGAAGAAACTAGGGCATAAGCAACTGGGGCCCTACCAAGTCGAAGAGCAGGTCAACCCGGTGGCTTTCAGGCTGGCGCTTCCGGAGGGTTCCAGGATGCATCCGGTGTTCCACAGATCGGTGCTCACTCCCTACAAGGCACCTCACAGATTTCAGGAACCAGGAACGGCGCCGAGTCCGCTCCGAGAGGGAACCGGGCAACGGGGAGTGGCACAGGAGGTGCGCCTCAACGAAGTCACGGAGATTTTGGACTCCAGATGGGGGGAAGAGGGGGTAGAATACCTTCTCGCTAAGGAGGGCACCCCGGCCAGTGCCAACAGCTGGGTGCCGGGCTACGCTTTAGACGAACCTCTGCTCAAGGAAGAGTTTCATGCCCTCTTCCCGCATAGGCCAATGCCAGCGGACTTTTTCGACGACTGGCTTTTCACGCCCACGCTTTCAGCCAGCACGTTCCGGGGGTTCGACTCGGATGAGGAACCGACACAAGACGCCAGTTCCCCGGAGGGGTCGCCCTCGGAATCTGCTTCAGAACCCTCGTATTGGTGGGATGATCGACCAGAGGAGCAGTGGCGCAGGAAGTGGCTGGAGGGTCCAGGACGAGCAACGCCTCCAGAAGGAAGCGAGGGAGAGACGGACATGGACGTTTTCGGGGACGACCAGGGTTTCGAGCACGGCGGCACAGAGATGGAAGCAGAGGTGACCGTCGTCGACGAGAGCAGGGAGGAAGAACCGGAAGACTTCAGATGGAGGCCCGCCACGGGAAGCGAACTGTACCCGACATTCGTTCCCTTGACACGGCAGCACCCAGCTCCAGCACCGGAAGGCGGGGAGGGGGGAAGAGGGGGCTTCGAGGGGGGGATGGATGTCAGGGGTTCAGGAGCAGAGGCAAGGGAAAGGGAGGAAACAGAGAGCGAGGGGGAGGAGGCAGAAGAAAAGATGAGTGATGACGACGACCCGAGATCTCCGAGTCTTTCCAGTGAATCAGAAGATTCACAAAAAGGAGCACCAGTGGCCAGGGCAAGGGGGGAGACTAGGGGGACACCCCAGGAAGATAGAGCCAGAGGGGACTCAGAGGGGAGCAGTTGGAAATCGGGACCCGCGTCACCGCCAGAGAGCAGGGATGAGGAAGGGCGCCAGGGATCAAGCGCTGGCAGCTTACAACAGGAGGGAGGGCACGAGTCAGGAGTGGCCACACCTCCATCGGGGAGCGAAGAGACGGTTAGACGGAAAGTGGAAGGGTGGGCGCGCGCGCCAAGTTCAAATGCACAGGAAGGTGGCGCAGTAGGCAGCCCGGAAAGGGAGCCAGGTCCTAAAGCCCGGCGCAAGGAGACAGAAGGGTCCGGGGGGTCAGCGTCAGAAGAATCCCGGAAGGAAGAGACCCCGGGGGGCAGAGGGACCCAGAGGAGAACTGTCAGGCGGAAAAGGTGGAGCAGGGCTAGGATATTAAGTTGGTGCACAAGGGGCGGAGACTCAGACGGAGCTTCGCCGATCAAAGCATAAGACGTAGAGTTGCGCGCAGCAGCTTGAGAATGGAGACTGTAACTCAATAAAGACTTTTATTTAATGATAGCTGGCTGGCGTGATCCTCTGTGAGCTAGGATCTGGAAGCAACCCTGACAGTTACCCATAGGATTACGGTTAGTGTTACGGTTAGGGTTCGGGTTCGGGTTAAGATTGGGGTTAGGTTTAGGGTCATGGTTAGGGTTGGGGTTAGGGTTAGGGTTAGGGTTAGGGTTAGGGTTACGGTTACGGTTTGTGTTAGTGTTAGGGTTAGTCTTAGGGTTAGGGTTAGGATTGGGATTAGGGTTAGGCTTAGGGTTAGGATTGGGGTTAGGGTTTGGGTTTGGGTTACGGTTAGGGTTAGGGTTACGGTTAGGGTTACGGTTAGGGTTACGGTTAGGGTTACGGTTACGGTTAGTGTTACGG
>NC_138765.1:94698205-94703205 GCF_965113315.1 Podarcis vaucheri
GAGGGGAGCAGTTGGAGATCGGGACCAGCGTCACCGCCAGAGAGCAGGGAAGAGGAAGGGCGCCAGGGATCAAGCGCTGGCAGCTCACAACAGGAGGGAGGGCACGAGTCAGGAGTGGCCACACCTCCATCAGGGAGCGAAGAAACGGTCAGACGGAAAGTGGAAGGTTGGGCGCGCGCGCCAAGTTCAAATGCACAGGAAAGTGACGCAGTAGGCAGCCCGGAGAGGGAGCCAGGTCCTAAAGCCCGGCGCAAGGAGACAGAAGGGTCCAGGGGGTCGGCGTCGGAGGAGTCCCGGAGGGAGGAGACCCCGGGGGGGCAGAGGGACCCAGAGGAGAACAGTCAGGCGGAAAAGGTGGAGCAGGGCTAGGATATTAAGTTGGTGCACAAGGGGCGGAGACTCAGACGGAGCTTCGCCGATCTAGACATAAGACGTAGAGTTGCACGCAGCAGCTTGAGAATGGAAACTGTAACTCAATAAAGACTTTACTTAATGATCGCTGGCTAGCGTGATCCTCTGTGAGCTAGGATCGGGGAGCAACTCTGACAGTAAGCTCTGTCTCATCTGTTGTGGGCATCTACGGCCTCACGGAGAGGAGAGAAAGCGGGTGCCTACTAGCGAGCTCACGAACGGCAGACAACATGACGGCTGAACAGCAGATAGCGGAACTCAGAGAAGCAGTGTCACGACTGAATGCCAAGGCTCTTGCATCCAGGAAGAGAGAGGAGGACGCAGCTGCCGCCTACAGGGATCTCCAGGTCAGGTTGGAAGTGCTTACGAAGCAAGGGCAACTGACCCCCAAACCGGAGGGGATTGGGTTGGGGAGACGAACAGGCGGTCTGGTCTCTCACTTCGATGGGAATCTGCAACAGTACCCCAACTTTAGAGCAGATGTAATGTGTGCACTGCAACTGCTGAATAAAGACTTTAGAGATGAGCAAGAGAAAGTGGGATTCATCATGTCCCATTTGCATGGGGATGCTAAAGCATGGCTGCGCAATCTGTGGAGGGATAAGGATCCGGCGCTCCAAAATGCGGATGCCTTTATTAAAGCGATGGATGGGTGTTTTTTATCAAGCATTGACGTGGATCTTGCTCGGCAGCAGATACATGGACTGAAGCAAGGGAGGGCCAGCGTACGGCAGTACCATGCCCGCTTTTTTGCTTTGGTCAGTGCCCTGGAATGGGACAGAGATTCGGCTCCTGTAAGAGACCTGTTTTGGGAGGGATTGCACGGCTCGGTTAAAGATGAAATTGCGAGGGGGGAGAGACCCCGGACCACGCAGGAGATCGTTCAGAGAGCGCTGGCAGTGGGGGTGCGGCTGGAAGAACGTCCGTGGAGCAGGGACGAAGGGTGTGGAGGGCGCGAACCAGCCAGGGGCTCCTCCTTCCTTCCCAGAGAAGCAGCGCGTGCGCAATCCAATCCTCCGCCGGGAGGAGGAGCGGAACCTATGGAGGTTGGAAGTGCAAGGGCTCAGTCAGCAGCCAGAGCCCTAGCACCGGCAACAGTGAAAGCGAAGCCTCCTAGAGGGAACAGGAAGTGTTACATCTGCGAGGATCCAGGGCATATGGCGAAAGAGTGTCCCCGGAGGCTCCACAAGCACACTGCAGCCTTAGCAATGGTAACTGCAGCAACGCAGCAAGGAGAACCACAGCAGGGAAACGACGCAGTCTGGCTGGAGGAAGAGGCACTGGGGCCCAGCCAGACGTGTCAGTGAAGCAGTCCCCAGAGATGTTGCAGCCCATAGACCCCCTCCCGCCCAAACCAGTAGTGAGGCTCACCGCATCGCTCCAGCAGCCCAATGGAATCACCATGGACGTGCCAATCACCATTGACTCAGGAAGCAATGCGGACTTTATAGGGCAAGACTTTGTCGATAAACACGCTATACAGCTGCTGCCTGCCACGCTGCCCCTGCAGGTTGTCACGGTGGATGGCAGGGAGCTGCTAGGGGGGCAAGTGGTGAAGCAGACGCCACCAATGGTGATGCGACTTGGGAATCACAGGGAAATCATCAGCTTCAACGTCACTCAACTATCGGACACGCCCATTGTATTGGGCATGAGTTGGCTGGATAAGCACAGCCCAACGCTGCCTTGGTACCAGAGGCAGCTGACCTTCGGCTCTTCCTTTTGTGCTGAACATTGCATCGTGCCCTGGCAGGAAGGAGAGGAAGATGAGGCACAGCTGCAGCTAGGCACGCTGCAAGCGGTTCCCCACAAGTACGCAGAATTTTTGGAGGTTTTCTGCGAGAAGGAGGTAGACAGGCTACCCCCCCCCACAGACCATATGACTGCAAAATTGACCTGCTGCCGGGGGCAGCGCTGCCCAAAGGGAAGCTGTATTCAATGTCTGAGGACGAACTGCAGGAACTCAAAGAGTTCATAGATCATAATTTGGAGCGCGGTTTCATCCGAGAGTCCAAGGCAGCGGGGGGCAGTCCTGTATTCTTTGTTAAGAAGTGGGACACGCCCCAAAAAAGGCTTGTGGTGGACTATCGCATCTTAAACAGTGTGACCAAGCCATCGGACTTCCCCATGCCCCAAATAGACGACCTCCTCGCGAAGGTACGGAAAGGCAGCGTGTTCACCAAGTTGGACCTGCGAGGGGCGTACAACCTCATTCGCATGCGGGAAGGAGATGAGTGGAAGACAGCCATGTTCACGCCCCTGGGCACCTACGAATATAGAGTTATGCCTTTTGGATTGCAAAATGGCTCCCACGTGTTTCAAGCGTTCATGCATCACGTGTTGGCGGGGCTCCTTTACAAGACGTGCGTCTGTTTCTTGGATGACATCCTGATCTTTTCGGAATCGCAGCAGGAGCATGACAGACACGTCAAGGAAGTGCTGAGCAGGCTACAGCAGCATAGGCTTTACGCCAAGCTGGAGAAGTGCCAGTTCGACGTGACGGAGGTGGATTTCCTGGGCTACAAGTTGTCTGACAAGGGGCTCGCCATGGACAGCGCCAAGGTTCGAGCAGTGTTGGATTGGAAAAGCCCACGCAACCGGAAGGAGGTCCAACGGTTTGTCGGCTTCGCGAACTTCTATCGCAAGTTTATCAAAGGCTTTGCTATGCAGACGGCGGCCATCACGGACACGCTCAGCTCCAAGAAAAAGAAGTTCATCTGGACAGAGCAGGCGGAGCAGTCTTTTCAGGCACTCAAGCGGCTCTTCGCGTCGGAAGAGCAGCTGCTTCATGTCAACCCCAGCAGGCCGATGAGGGTGGAGACAGACGCCTCGGACAGAGCCGTGGGAGCAGTCCTGCTGCAGAAAGACCCGCAGGGGGTTTGGAGGCCGGGAGCGTTTTACTCCAGGAAGCTCAGCAAGTCCGAACAGAACTACACCATCTGGGACAGGGAGTTGCTGGCCATTCATGCAGCGTTCAAAGCGTGGAGGCACTTCCTGATCGGCGCCAAGCACACGGTGCAGGTATGCACGGACCACAAGAATCTGGAGCACTGGCGCACGGCACAGTTCCTGAACCAGAGGCAGATACGTTGGGCTGAGTTCTTTGCGAACTTCGACTTCCGAATAGAGTATGTCCCGGGGGACACCAACATCATGGCGGACGCGCTCTCCCGTAAGCCACAGTATCTGGAGGACGCCACGCCAGCGGCCGCCATGCACATCTTCGCACCAACAGTGTGGGCGTGCGCTGCGGCGACAGTGGACCTGGAGGCGGTGCGACGAGCGTTGCAGAATGACTCCTTCGCGCAAGCTAAGATGGCAGAGATGCAAAGGGGCACGGCGGCGACCGATGGGTTCCAGCTGAGAGATGGATTGCTCATCCGTAAAGGGGCCATCTACGTGTCGGGAGACGAACTTCGCGCCAAGGTACTGCATCAGCTGCACGACGCGCCCACTGCCGGGCACTTTGGCAAGGAGAAGACGGTGGAATTAGTCGCCAGGGATTTCTGGTGGCCCGGAATGAGAGGGGAGGTCGCGGACTACGTGGCGAGGTGCGACACCTGCCAGAGGGCCAAACCAGTGCACAGACCGCCGGCCGGACTGTTGGAACCGCTGCAAACTCCGTTCGAACCATGGGAGAGAGTCGCCCTGGATTTCGTCACGGATCTGCCCAGCTCGAGGGGCAAGACGGCTGTGCTGGTGGTGGTGGACTTGTTCTCCAAGATGGCACATTTCGTCCCGTGTGCAAAGGTGGCCACGGCGGAACAAACCGCCAAACTGTTCATAGACCACGTGTTCAAGGTTCACGGTCTGCCACGGTCTATTCTGTCCAACCGTGGGCGGCAGTTCATCTCGAATTTCTGGCAGAAGCTGATGGGCTTCCTAAACGTCAAGATCAACCTGGCGTCGGCGAGACACCCGCAGACCAACGGGCAAGCGGAGCGGGTCAATGCCATCATGCAGCAGTACCTGAGATGCTATGCGAATCAACAGCCTGCGACGTGGGTGGATTACCTGCCGCTCGCCGAGTTCGCCTACAACAACACGAAGCACGTGTCCACGGGGGTCACGCCGTTCTTCGCCAACAATGGGAGGCACCCCAGAACCTTTCCGGGACTGGAAAGAATGGTGGAGGGGGAGCCGCAGACAGCAGATGCGTTCGCGTCGGAGTTGCAGGAGGTCCACGATCAGCTGCGGCGGCACCTGGAGCTGGCCAAACACGCATACAAGGTGCAGGCAGACAAACACAGAAGGGTTGGCGAAGAGATCCATGTGGGAGACTGGGTCTGGTTAGCAGCCCACGCAGTGCCGGCCAGGTCGTTGGCCAAGAAGAAACTAGGGCATAAGCAACTGGGGCCCTACCAAGTCGAAGAGCAGGTCAACCCGGTGGCTTTCAGGCTGGCGCTTCCGGAGGGTTCCAGGATGCATCCGGTGTTCCACAGATCGGTGCTCACTCCCTACAAGGCACCTCACAGATTTCAGGAACCAGGAACGGCGCCGAGTCCGCTCCGAGAGGGAACCGGGCAACGGGGAGTGGCACAGGAGGTGCGCCTCAACGAAGTCACGGAGATTTTGGA
Source organism: Podarcis vaucheri (assembly GCF_965113315.1). Classification (NCBI taxonomy): domain Eukaryota; kingdom Metazoa; phylum Chordata; class Lepidosauria; order Squamata; family Lacertidae; genus Podarcis; species Podarcis vaucheri. The sequence goes on from NC_138765.1 coordinate 94,703,194, forward strand.
CTCCAGATGGGG
>NC_138765.1:94733205-94735705 GCF_965113315.1 Podarcis vaucheri
GTTAGGGTTAGGGTTAGGGTTAGGGTTAGGGTTAGGACTGGAGTTAGGGTTAAGGTTAGGGTTACGGTTACGGTTAGGGTTAGGGTTAGGACTGCAGTTAGGGTTAAGGTTAGGGTTGGAGTTAGGGTTTGGGTTAGGGTTAGGGTTAGGGTTAGGGTTAGTCTTAGGCTTAGGTTTAGGCTTAGGCTTAGGCTTAGGCTTAGGCTTAGGCTTAGGCTTAAGGGTTAGGGGTTAGGGGTTAGGGGTTAGGGTTAGGGTTAGGGTTACGTTTATGGGTTAGGGTTAGGGTTAGGGTTAGCGTTTCAGTTAGGGTTAGGGTTAGGGTTAGGGTTAGGAAAAGGGTTAGGGTTAGGGTTAGGGTTAGGATTGGGGTTAGGATTGGGGTTAGGATTAGGGTTAGGGTTAGGTTTAGCGTTTCGGTTAGGGTTAGGCTTAGGATTGGGGTTAGGGTTAGGGTTAGGGTTCGCATTTCGGTTAGGGTAAGAGTTAGAGTTAGAGTTAGAGTTAGAGTTAGAGTTAGAGTTAGAGTTAGAGTTAGAGTTAGAGTTAGAGTTAGGGTTAGGGTTAGGGTTAGGGTTAGGGTTAGGGTTAGGGTTAGGGTTAGGGTTAGGGTTAGGGTTAAGTTTATTGATAGGGTAAGGGTAAGGGTTAGGGTTAGGGTTAGGGTTAGGGTTAGGGTTAGTGTTACGGTAAGGGTTAGATTTAGGGTTAGGATTGGGGTTAGCGTTAGGGTTAGGTTTAGGGTTAGGATTGGGGTTAGGGTTAGGGTTCCGGTTAGGGTTAGTGTTACGCTTATGGTTAGGGTTAGGGTTAGGATTGGGGTTAGGGTTAGGGTTAGCGTTTTGGTTAGGGTTAGGTTTAGCGTTTTGGTTAGGGTTAGGGGTAGGGGTAGCATTTCGTTTAGGGTTAGGGTTAGGGTTAGGGTTAGGGTTAGGGTTAGGGTTACGGATACGGTTACGGTTAGGGTTAGGGTTAGGGTTAGGACTGGAGTTAGGGTTAAGGTTAGGGTTAGGGTTAGGGTTTGGGTTTGGGTTTGGGTTAGGGTTAGGGTTAGGCTTAGGCTTAGGTTTAGGTTTAGGTTTAGGTTTAGGTTTAGGTTTAGGCTTAGGCTTAGGCTTAGGCTTAGGCTTAGGCCTAGGGGTTAGGGGTTAGGGTTAGGGTTAGGTTTATGGGTTAGGGTTAGGGTTAGGGTTAGGGTAAGGGTTAGGGTTAGGGTTAGGTTTAGCGTTTCGGTTAGGGTTAACGTTAGGGTTTTGGTTAGTGTTAGTGTTAGGGTTCGGGTTACGCTTAGGGTTAGGGTTAGGGTTAGGGTAAGGGTTAGGGTTTCGGTTAGGGTTAGGGTTAGGGTTAGGGTTAGGGTTAGGGTTAGGGTTAGGTTAGTTTAGGGTTAAGGTTAAGGTTAAGGTTAAGGTTAAGGTTAAGGTTAAGGTTAAGGTTAAGGTTACGGGTAGTGTTACGGAAGGGTTAGGGTTAGGTTTAGGATTGGGGTTAGGGTTAGGTTAGGGGTAGGGGTAGGGGTAGGGTTAGGGGTAGGGTTAGGATTGGGATTAGGGTTAGGGTTAGTGTTAGGGTTAGTATTAGCGTTTCGGTTAGGGTTAGGGTTAGGGTTAGTGATAGGGTTAGGGTTAAGGCTAGGGTTAGGGTTCGGGTTAGGGTTCGGGTTCGGGTTCGGATTAGGATTGGGGTTAGGGTTAGGGTTAGCGTTTCGGTTAGGGTCAGGATTGGGGTTAGGGTTAGGGTTAGGGTTAGGGTTAGGGTTACGGTTAGTGTTACGGTAAGGGTTAGATTTAGGGTTAGGATTGGGGTTAGCGTTAGGGTTAGGGTTAGGGTTAGGATTGGGGTTAGGGTTAGGGTTAGCATTTTGGTCAGGGTTACCGTATCGGTTAGGGTTAGGGTGAGTGTTAGCGTTTCGTTTAGGGTTAGGGTTAGGGTTAGGGATACGGTTACGGTTACGGTTAGGGTTAGGGTTAGGATTAGGGTTAGGACTGGAGTTAGGGTTAAGGTTAGGGTTGGAGTTAGGGTTTGGGTTAGGGTTAGGGTTAGGCTTAGGGTTAGGGTTAGTCTTAGGCTTAGGTTTAGGCTTAGGCTTAGGCTTAGGCTTAAGGGTTAGGGGTTAGGGGTTAGGGGTTAGGGTTAGGGTTAGGGTTACGTTTATGGGTTAGGGTTAGGGTTAGGGTTAGGGTTAGCGTTTCAGTTAGGGTTAGGGTTAGGGTTAGGAAAAGGGTTAGGGTTAGGGTTAGGGTTAGGATTGGGGTTAGGATTGGGGTTAGGATTAGGGTTAGGGTTAGGTTTAGCGTTTCGGTTAGGGTTAGGCTAAGGATTGGGGTTAGGGTTAGGGTTAGGGTTCGCATTTCGGTTAGGGTAAGAGTTAGAGTTAGAGTTAGAGTTAGAGTTAGAGTTAGAGTTAGAGTTATGGTTAGGGTTAGGGTTAGGGTTAAGTTTATTGATAGGGTAAGGGTAAGGGTTACGGTTAGGGTTAGGGTTAGGGTTAGTGTTACGG
>NC_138765.1:94765705-94770705 GCF_965113315.1 Podarcis vaucheri
GTTAGGGTTCTGGTTAGGGTTAGGGTTAGGGTTAGGGTTAGGATTGGGGTTCGGGTTCGGGTTCGGGTTCGGGTTAGCGTTTCGGTTAGGGTTAGGGTTAGGGTGAGGGTTAGGGTTGGGGTTGGGGTTGGGGTAGGGGTTAGGGTTAGGGTTAGAGTTAGGCTTAGGTTTAGCGTTTCAGTTAGGGTTAGGGTTATGGTTAGGGTTGGGGTTAGCGTTAGGGTTAGGGTTAGGGTTAGACTTAGGGTAAGGGTTAGGGTTATGATTAGGGTTAGCGTTTCGGTTAGGGTTAGGTTAGGGTTATGGTTATGGCTAGGGTTAGGGATGGGGTTAGGGATTAGGGTTAGGGTTAGGGTTAGGGTTAGGGTTAGGATTGGGGTTAGGATTAGGGTTAGGGTTACTGTTTCAGTTAGGGTTAGGGTTAAGGTTACGGTTAGTGTTACGATAAGGGTTAGGGTTAGGGTTAGGGTTAGGATTGGGGTTGGGGTTAGGGTTAGGGTTAGGGTTACGGTTACGGTTAGTGTTACTGTAAGGGTTAGATTTAGGGTTAGGATTGGGGTTAGCGTTAGGGTTAGGGTTAGGTTTAGGGTTCCGGTTAGGGTTAGGGTTAGGGTTAGGGTTAGGGTTAGGGTTAGGGTTAGGGTTAGGGTTAGGATTGGGGTTAGGGTTAGGGTTAGCGTTTCGGTTAGGGTTAGGGTTACCGTATCGGTTAGGGTTAGGGTTAGGGTTAGTGTTAGGGTTAGGGTTAGGGTTAGGGTTAGGGTTAGGGTTAGGGATACGGTTACGGTTACGGTTAGGGTTAGGGTTAGGGTTAGGACTGGAGTTAGGGTTAAGGTTAGGGTTAGGGTTAGGGTTAGGGTTAGGGTTAGAGTTCGTCTTAGGCTTAGGTTTAGGCTTAGGCTTAGGCTTAGGCTTAGGCTTAGGGGTTAGGGGTTAGGGGTTAGGGGTTAGGGGTTAGGGTTAGGGTTAGGGTTACATTTATGGGTTAGGGTTAGGGTTAGGGTTAGGTTTAGCGTTTCAGTTAGGGTTAGGGTTAGGGTTAGGGTTAGGAAAAGGGTTAGGGTTAGGGTTAGGGTTAGGGTTAGGGTTAGGGTTAGGGTTAGGGTTAGGATTGGGGTTAGGATTGGGGTTAGGATTAGGGTTAGGGTTAGGTGTAGCGTTTCGGTTAGTGTTAGGGTTAGGATTGGGGTTAGGGTTAGGGTTAGGGTTCACATTTCGGTTAGGGTAAGAGTTAGAGTTAGAGTTAGAGTTAGAGTTAGAGTTAGAGTTAGAGTTAGAGTTAGAGTTAGAGTTAGGGTTAGGGTTAGGGTTAAGTTTATTGATAGAGTAAGGGTAAGGGTTACGGTTAGGGTTAGGGTTACGGTTAGGGTTAGGTTTAGGTTTAGGGTTAGGATTAGGGTTAGGGTTAGGGTTAGGGTTAGGGTTAGTGTTACGGTAAGGGTTAGATTTAGGGTTAGGATTGGGGTTAGCGTTAGGGTTAGGGTTAGGGTTAGGTTTAGGTTCAGGGTTAGGGTTAGGGTTAGGGTTAGCGTTAGCGTTAGCGTTTCGGTTAGGGTTAGGTTTAGGGTTAGGGTTAGGGTTAGGGTTAGGGTTGGGGTTAGGGTTAGGGTTAGGGTTAGGGTTATGGCTAGGGTTAGGGAAAGGGTTAGGGTTAGGGTTAGGATTGGGGTTAGGATTGGGGTTAGGATTATGGTTAGGGTTAGCATTTCGGTTAGAGTTAGGGTTAGGATTGGGGTTAGGGTTAGGGTTAGGGTTAGGGGTTAGGGTTAGCGTTTCGGTCAGGGTTCGAGTTAGGGTTAATGTTAGGGTTAGGGTTAGGGTTAGGGTTAAGTTTATTGATAGGGTAAGGGTAAGGGTTAGGTTTAGGGTTAGGGTTAGGTTTAGGGTTTCGGTTAGGGTTAGGGTTGGGATTAGGGTTAGGGTTAGGGTTAGCGTTAGGGTTAGGTTTAGGGTTTCGGTTAGGGTTACGGTTGGAGTTAGGATTAGGATTAGGGTTAGGGTTAGGGTTAGGGTTAGGGTTAGGGTTAGGGTTAGGGTTAGGGTTACGGTTACGGTTACGGTTACGGTTAGTGTTACGGTAAGGGTTAGATTTAGGGTTAGGATTGGGGTTAGCGTTATGGTTAGGGTTAGGTTTAGGGTTCCGGTTAGGGTTCGGGTTCGGGTTAGGGTTAGGGTTAGGGTTAGGGTTAGGATTGGGGTTAGGGTTAGGGTTACGGTTAGCGTTTCGGTTAGGGTTAGGGTTAGGGTTAGGGTTAGGGTTAGGGTTAGGGATACGGTTACGGTTACGGTTACGTTTACGTTTACGGTTACGGTTAGGGTTAGGGTTAGGGTTAGGGTTAGGGTTAGGACTGGAGTTAGGGTTAAGGTTAGGGTTAGGTTTAGGGTCTGGGTTAGGGTTAGGGTTAGGGTTAGTCTTAGGCTTAGGTTTAGGTTTAGGCTTAGGCTTAGGGTTAGGGGTTAGGGGTTAGGGTTAGGGTTAGGGTTACGTTTATGGGTTAGGGTTAGGGTTAGGGTTAGGGTTAGGGTTAGGGTTAGGTTTAGCGTTTCAGTTAGGGTTAGGGTTAGGGTTAGGGTTAGGAAAAGGGTTAGGGTTAGGGTTAGGATTGGGGTTAGGATTGGGGTTAGGATTAGGGTTAGGGTTAGGTTTAGCGTTTCGGTTAGGGTTAGGGTTAGGATTGGGGTTAGGGTTAGGGTTAGGGTTAGGGTTCGCATTTCGGTTAGGGTAAGAGTTAGAGTTAGAGTTAGAGTTAGAGTTAGAGTTAGAGTTAGAGTTAGAGTTAGAGTTAGAGTTAGAGTTAGAGTTAGAGTTAGAGTTAGAGTTAGAGTTAGAGTTAGAGTTGGAGTTAGAGTTAGGGTTAGGGTTAAGTTTATTGATAGGGTAAGGGTAAGGGTTAGGGTTAGGGTTAGGGTTAGGGTTAGGGTTAGGGTTAGGATTAGGATTAGGATTAGGATTAGGATTAGGGTTAGGGTTAGGGTTAGGGTTACGGTAAGGGTTAGATTTAGGGTTAGGATTGGGGTTAGCGTTAGGGTTAGGTTTAGGTTCAGGGTTAGGGTTAGCGTTAGCGTTTCAGTTAGGGCTAGGGTTAGGGTTGGGGTTAGGGTTAGGGTTAGGGTTAGGGTTATGGCTAGGGTTAGGGAAAGGGTTAGGGTTAGGGATAGGATTGGGGTTAGGATTGGGGTTAGGATTAGGGTTAGGGTTAGCATTTCGGTTAGAGTTAGGGTTAGGGTTAGGATTGTGGTTAGGGTTAGGGTTAGGGTTAGGGTTAGGGTTAGGGTTAAGTTTATTGATAGAGTAAGGGTAAGGGTTACGGTTAGGGTTAGGGTTACGGTTAGGTTTAGGTTTAGGTTTAGGTTTAGGTTTAGGTTTAGGGTTAGGATTAGGGTTAGGGTTAGGGTTAGGGTTAGGGTTAGGGTTACGGTAAGGGTTAGATTTAGGGTTAGGATTGGGGTTAGCGTTAGGGTTAGGGTTAGGGTTAGGTTTAGGTTCAGGGTTAGGGTTAGGGTTAGGGTTAGGGTTAGCGTTAGCGTTAGCGTTTCGGTTAGGGTTAGGTTTAGGGTTAGGGTTAGGGTTAGGGTTAGGGTTAGGGTTGGGGTTAGGGTTAGGGTTAGGGTTAGGGTTATGGCTAGGGTTAGGGAAAGGGTTAGGGTTAGGGTTAGGATTGGGGTTAGGATTGGGGTTAGGATTATGGTTAGGGTTAGCATTTCGGTTAGACTTAGGGTTAGGATTGGGGTTAGGGTTAGGGTTAGGGGTTAGGGTTAGCGTTTCGGTCAGGGTTCGAGTTAGGGTTAATGTTAGGGTTAGGGTTAGGGTTAGGGTTAAGTTTATTGATAGGGTAAGGGTAAGGGTTAGGGTTAGGGTTAGGGTTAGGTTTAGGGTTTCGGTTAGGGTTAGGGTTGGGATTAGGGTTAGGGTTAGGGTTAGGGTTAGGGTTAGGTTTAGGGTTTCGGTTAGGGTTACGGTTACGGTTACGGTTACGGTTAGTGTTACGGTAAGGGTTAGATTTAGGGTTAGGATTGGGGTTAGCGTTAGGGTTAGGGTTAGGTTTAGGGTTCCGGTTAGGGTTCGGGTTCGGGTTCGGGTTAGGGTTAGGGTTAGGATTGGGGTTAGGGTTAGGGTTAGCGTTTCGGTTAGGGTTAGGGTTAGGGTTAGGGTTAGGGTTAGGGATACGGTTACGGTTAAGGTTACGGTTACGTTTACGGTTAGGGTTAGGGTTAGGGTTAGGGTTAGGGTTAGGACTGGAGTTAGGGTTAAGGTTAGGGTTAGGTTTAGGGTCTGGGTTAGGGTTAGGGTTAGGGTTAGTCTTAGGCTTAGGTTTAGGTTTAGGCTTAGGCTTAGGGTTAGGGGTTAGGGGTTAGGGTTAGGGTTAGGGTTACGTTTATGGGTTAGGGTTAGGGTTAGGGTTAGGGTTAGGGTTAGGTTTAGCGTTTCAGTTAGGGTTAGGGTTAGGGTTAGGGTTAGGAAAAGGGTTAGGGTTAGGGTTAGGATTGGGGTTAGGATTGGGGTTAGGATTAGGGTTAGGGTTAGGTTTAGCGTTTCGGTTAGGGTTAGGGTTAGGATTGGGGTTAGGGTTAGGGTTAGGGTTAGGGTTCGCATTTCGGTTAGGGTAAGAGTTAGAGTTAGAGTTAGAGTTAGAGTTAGAGTTAGAGTTAGAGTTAGAGTTAGAGTTAGAGTTAGAGTTAGAGTTAGAGTTAGAGTTAGAGTTAGAGTTAGAGTTAGAGTTAGAGTTGGAGTTGGAGTTGGAGTTGGAGTTAGAGTTAGGGTTAGGGTTAAGTTTATTGATAGGGTAAGGGTAAGGGTTAGGGTTAGGGTTAGGGTTAGGGTTAGGGTTAGGGTTAGGATTAGGATTAGGATTAGGATTAGGATTAGGGTTAGGGTTAGGGTTAGGGTTACGGTAAGGGTTAGATTTAGGGTTAGGATTGGGGTTAGCGTTAGGGTTAGGTTTAGGTTCAGGGTTAGGGTTAGCGTTAGCGTTTCAGTTAGGGCTAGGGTTAGGGTTGGG
>NC_138765.1:94790705-94793205 GCF_965113315.1 Podarcis vaucheri
GCGTTTCGGTTAGGGTTACGGTTAGTGTTAGTGTTAGCGTTTCGTTTAGGGTTAGGGTTAGGGTTAGGGTTAGCGTTTCGGTTAGGGTTAGGGTTAGGGTTAGGGATACGGTTACGGTTACGGTTACGGTTACGGTTAGGGTTAGGGTTAGGGTTAGGGTTAGGACTGGAGTTAGGGTTAAGGTCAGGGTTAGGTTTAGGGTCTGGGTTAGGGTTAGTCTTAGGCTTAGGTTTAGGCTTAGGGGTTAGGGGTTAGGGGTTAGGGGTTAGGGGTTAGGGGTTAGGGTTAGGGTTAGGTTTAGGTTTAGCGTTTCAGTTAGGGTTAGGGTTAGGGTTAGGGTTAGGGTTAGGAAAAGGGTTAGGGTTAGGGTTAGGGTTAGGGTTAGGGTTAGGATTGGGGTTAGGATGGGGGTTAGGATTAGGGTTAGGGTTAGGTTTAGCGTTTCGGTTAGGGTTAGGGTTAGGATTGGGGTTAGGGTTAGGGTTAGGGTTAGGGTTCGCATTTCGGTTAGGGTAAGAGTTAGAGTTAGAGTTAGAGTTAGAGTTAGAGTTAGAGTTAGAGTTAGAGTTAGAGTTAGAGTTAGAGTTAGAGTTAGAGTTAGAGTTAGAGTTAGAGTTAGAGTTAGAGTTAGAGTTAGAGTTAGAGTTAGGGTTAGGGTTAGGGTTAGGGTTAAGTTTATTGATAGGGTAAGGGTTAGGGTTAGGGTTAGGGTTAGGGTTAGGGTTACGGTAAGGGTTAGATTTAGGGTTAGGATTGGGGTTAGCGTTAGGGTTAGGGTTAGGTTTAGGTTCAGGGTTAGGGTTAGCGTTAGCGTTTCAGTTAGGGTTAGGGTTAGGGTTAGGGTTAGGGTTAGGGTTAGGGTTAGGGTTAGGGTTGGGGTTAGGGTTAGGGTTAGGATTGGGGTTAGGGCTAGGGTTAGGGTTAGGGTTAGGGTTAGGGTTTCGGTTAAGGTTAGGGTTAGGGTTAGGGTTAGGGTTAGGTTTAGCGTTTCGGTTAGGATTAGGGTTAGGTTTAGGGCTAGGGCTAGGGTTAGAGTTAGGGTTATGGGTTAGGGTTAGGGTTAGTGTTAGGGTTAGGTTTAGGGTTAGGGTTAGTGTTAGGGTTAGGGTTAGGGTTAGAGTTAGGGTTAGGGTTAGGTTTACGGTTAGGGTTAGGGTTAGGGTTAGGGTTAGGGTTAGGGTTAGGGTAAGGGTTAGGGTTTCGGTTAGGGTTTCGGTTAGGGTTAGGGTTAGGGTTAGGGTTAGGGTTAGGGTTAGGGTTAGGGTTAACGTTAAGGTTAAGGTTAAGGTTAAGGTTAAGGTTAGGGTTAGGGTTAGGGTTAGGGTTAAGGTTAAGGTTAAGGTTAAGGTTAAGGTTAAGGTTAAGGTTAAGGTTAAGGTTAAGGTTACGGTTAGTGTTACGGAAGGGTTAGGGTTAGGGTTAGGGTTAGGATTGGGGTTAGGGTTAGGGTTAGTGTTAGGGTTAGGGTTAGGGGTAGGGTTAGGGTGATTATTGGGATTGGGATTGGGATTTGGGTTTGGGTTAGGGTTAGGGTTAGGGTTAGGGTTACGGTTAGGGTTAGGGTTAGGGTTAGGGTTAGTATTAGCGTTTCGGTTAGGGTTAGGGTTAGTGATAGGGTTAGGGTTAGGGTTAGGGCTAGGGCTAGGGCTAGGGTTAGGGTTAGCGTTTCGGTTAGGGTTAGGATTGGGGTTAGGGTTAGGGTTAGGGTTAGCGTTAGCGTTTTTGTTACGGTTAGGGTTCGGGTTCGGGTTCGGGTTAGGATTGGGGTTAGGGCTAGGGTTAGGGTTAGGGTTAGGGTTAGGGTTAGGGTTAGGGTTAGGGTTAGGGTTAGGGTTCCGGTTAGGGTTAGGGTTAGGGTTAGGGTTAGGGATAGGGTTAGGATTGGGGTTAGGGTTAGGGTTAGCGTTTCGGTTAGGGTTAGGGTTACCGTATCGGTTAGGGTTAGGGTTAGTGTTAGTGTTAGCGTTTCGTTTAGGGTTAGGGTTAGGGTTAGGGTTAGGGTTAGCGTTTCGGTTAGGGTTAGGGTTAGGGTTAGGGTTAGGGTTAGGGATACGGTTACGGTTACGGTTACGGTTACGGTTACGGTTACGGTTACGGTTACGGTTAGGGTTAGGGTTAGGACTGGAGTTAGGGTTAAGGTTAGGGTTAGGTTTAGGGTCTGGGTTAGGGTTAGTCTTAGGCTTAGGTTTAGGTTTAGGCTTAGGCTTAGGGTTAGGGGTTAGGGGTTAGGGGTTAGGGGTTAGGGGTTAGGGGTTAGGGTTAGGGTTAGGGTTAGGGTTAGGTTTAGCGTTTCAGTTAGGGTTAGGGTTAGGGTTAGGGTTAGGAAAAGGGTTAGGGTTAGGTTTAGGGTTAGGGTTAGGGTTAGGATTGGGGTTAGGATTGGGGTTAGGATTAGGGTTAGGGTTAGGTTTAGCGTTTCGGTTAGGGTTAGGGTTAGGATTGGGGTTAGGGTTAGGGTTAGGGTTAGGGTTCGCATTTCGGTTAGGGTAAGAGTTAGAGT
>NC_138765.1:94830705-94840705 GCF_965113315.1 Podarcis vaucheri
AGGGTTAACGTTAGGGTTTTGGTTAGTGTTAGTGTTAGTGTTAGGGTTAGGGTTCGGGTTAGGGTTAGGGTTAGGGTTAGGGTTAGGGTTAGGGTTAGGGTTAGGGTAAGGGTTAGGGTTTCGGTTAGGGTTAGGGTTAGGGTTAGGGTTAGGGTTAGGGTTAGGGTTAGGGTTAGGGTTAGGTTAGTTTAGGGTTAAGGTTAAGGTTAAGGTTAAGGTTAAGGTTAAGGTTAAGGTTAAGGTTAAGGTTAAGGTTAAGGTTACGGGTAGTGTTACGGAAGGGTTAGGGTTAGGTTTAGGATTGGGGTTAGGGGTAGGGGTAGGGGTAGGGTTAGGGTTAGGGTTAGGGTTAGGATTGTGATTAGGGTTAGGGTTAGGGTTAGGGTTAGTATTAGCGTTTCGGTTAGGGTTAGGGTTAGGGTTAGTGATAGGGTTAGGGTTAAGGCTAGGATTAGGGTTAGGGTTCGGGTTCGGGTTAGGATTGGGGTTAGGGTTAGGGTTAGCGTTTCGGTTAGGGTTAGGATTGGGGTTAGGGTTAGGGTTAGGGTTAGCGTTTTCGTTAGGGTTAGGGTTAGGGTTAGGGTTAGGGTTAGGGTTAGGGTTAGGATTGGGGTTAGGGCTAGGGTTAGGGTTAGGGTTAGGGTTTCGGTTAAGGTTAGGGTTAGGGTTAGGGTTAGGGTTAGGGTTAGGTTTAGCATTTTGGTTAGGATTAGGGTTAGGTTTAGGGCTAGGGCTAGGGTTTGAGTTAGGGTTATGGGTTAGGGTTAGTGTTAGGGTTAGGTTTAGGGTTAGGGTTAGGGTTAGGGTTAGGGTTAGGGTTACAGTTAGGGTTAGGGTTAGGTTTACGGTTAGGGTTAGGGTTAGGGTAAGGGTTAGGGTTTCGGTTAGGGTTTCGGTTAGGGTTAGGGTTAGGGTTAGGGTTAGGGTTAGGGTTAGGGTTAAGGTTAAGGTTAAGGTTAAGGTTAAGGTTAAGGTTAGGGTTAGGGTTAAGGTTAAGGTTAAGGTTAAGGTTACGGTTAGTGTTACGGAAGGGTTAGGGTTAGGGTTAGGATTGGGGTTAGGGTTAGGGTTAGGGTTTGTGTTAGGGTTAGGGTTAGGGGTAGGGTTAGGGTGATTATTGGGATAGGGATTGGGATTGGGGTTTGGGTTTGGGTTAGGGTTAGGGTTAGGGTTACGGTTAGTGTTAGGGTTAGGGTTAGTATTAGCGTTTCGGTTAGGGTTAGGGTTAGGGTTAGGGTTAGGGTTAGTGATAGGGTTAGGGTTAGGGCTAGGGTTAGGGTTAGGGTTAGCGTTTCGGTTAGGGTTAGGATTGGGGTTAGGGTTAGGGTTAGGGTTAGTGTTAGCGTTTTTGTTACGGTTAGGGTTAGGGTTCGGGTTCGGGTTAGGATTGGGGTTAGGGCTAGGGTTAGGGTTAGGGTTAGGGTTAGGGTTAGGGTTCCAGTTAGAATTAGGGTTAGGGTTAGGGTTAGGGTTAGGATTGGGGTTAGGGTTAGGGTTAGCGTTTCGGTTAGGGTTAGGGTTACCGTATCGGTTAGGGTTAGGGTTAGTGTTAGTGTTAGCGTTTCGTTTAGGGTTAGGGTTAGGGTTAGGGTTAGGGTTAGGGATACGGTTACGGTTACGGTTACGGTTACGGTTAGGATTGGGGTTAGGTCTACGGTTAGGGTTAGGGTTAGGGTTAGGATTGGGGTTCAGGTTCGGGTTCGGGTTCGGGTTCGAGTTAGGGTTAGGGTTAGTGTTTCGGTTAGGGTTAGGGTTAGGGTTAGGGTTAGGGTTAGGGTGAGGGTGAGGGTTGGGGTTAGGGTTATGGTTATGGTTAGGGTTAGGGTTAGGGTTAGGGTTAGGGTTAGCGTTGGGGTTGGGGTTGGGGTAGGGGTTAGGGTTAGGGTTAGAGTTAGGCTTAGGTTTAGCGTTTCAGTTAGGGTTAGGGTTAGGGTTATCGTTAGGGTTAGGGTTAGGGTTAGGGTTAGGGTTAGGGTCAGGGTCAGGGTCAGGGTCAGGGTCAGGGTCAGGGTTAGGGTTAGGGTTCGCGTTTCGGTTAGGGTTAGGGTTAGGGTTAGGGATACGGTTACGGTTACGGTTACGGTTAGGGTTAGGATTGGGGTTAGGTCTACGGTTTGGGTTAGGGTTAGGGTTAGGATTGGGGTTCAGGTTCGGGTTCGGGTTCGGGTTCGAGTTAGGGTTAGGGTTAGTGTTTCGGTTAGGGTTAGGGTTAGGGTTAGGGTTAGGGTGAGGGTGAGGGTTGGGGTTAGGGTTAGGGTTAGGGTTAGGGTTAGGGTTAGGGTTAGGGTTAGCGTTGGGGTTGGGGTTGGGGTAGGGGTTAGGGTTAGGGTTAGAGTTAGGCTTAGGTTTAGCGTTTCAGTTAGGGTTAGGGTTAGGGTTATCGTTAGGGTTAGGGTTAGGGTTAGGGTTAGGGTTAGGGTTAGGGTTAGGGTCAGGGTCAGGGTCAGGGTCAGGGTCAGGGTCAGGGTCAGGGTTAGGGTTAGGGTTCGCGTTCCGGTTAGGGTTAGGGTTAGGGTTTGGGTTATGGCTAGGGTTAGGGAAGGGGTTAGGGTTGAGTGTTAGTGTTAGGGTTAGGGTTAGAGTTAGGGTTAGGGTTAGGGTTACGGTTACGGTTAGGGTTAGGGTTAGGATTGGGGTTTGGTCTACGGTTAGGGTTCGGGTTAGGGTTAGGATTGGGGTTCGGGTTCGGGTTCGGATTTGGGTTCGGGTTCGGGTTAGCGTTTCGGTTAGGGTTAGGGTTAGGGTGAGGGTTAGGGTTGGGGTTAGGGTTAGGGTTAGGGTTAGGGTTAGGGTTAGGATTAGGGTTAGGGTTAGGGTTAGGGTTCGGGTTCGGGTTGGGGTAGGGGTTAGGGTTAGGTTTAGAGTTAGGCTTAGGTTTAGCGTTTCAGTTAGGGTTAGGGTTATGGTTAGGGTTGGGGTTAGGGTTAGGGTTAGGGTTAAGTTTATTGATAGGGTAAGGGTAAGGGTTAGGGTTAGGGTTAGGGTTAGGGTTAGGGTTAGGGTTAGGTTTAGGTTTAGGGTTTCGTTTAGGGTTAGGGTTGGGGTTAGGATTAGGATTAGGGTTAGGGTTAGGGTTAGGGTTACGGTTAGTGTTACGGTAAGGGTTAGATTTATGGTTAGGATTGGGGTTAGCGTTAGGGTTAGGGTTAGGTTTAGGGTTCCGGTTAGGGTTAGGGTTAGGGTTAGGGTTAGGATTGGGGTTAGGGTTAGGGTTAGCGTTTTGGTTAGGGTTAGGGTTACCGTATCGGTTAGGGTTAGGGTGAGTGTTAGCGTTTCGTTTAGGGTTAGGGTTAGGGTTAGGGATACGTTTACGGTTACGGTTAGGGTTAGGGTTTGGACTGGAGTTAGGGTTAAGGTTAGGGTTACGGTTACGGTTAGGGTTAGGGTTAGGACTGGAGTTAGGGTTAAGGTTAGGGTTAGGGTTAGGGCTTGGGTTAGGGTTAGGGTTAGGGTTAGGGTTAGGGTTAGTCCTAGGCTTAGGTTTAGGCTTAGGCTTAGGCTTAGGCTTAGGGGTTAGGGGTTAGGGGTTAGGGGTTAGGGTTAGGGTTAGGGTTAGGGTTAGGGTTACGTTTATGGGTTAGGGTTAGGGTTAGGGTTAGCGTTTCAGTTAGGGTTAGGGTTAGGGTTAGGAAAAGGGTTAGGGTTAGGGTTAGGGTTAGGATTGGGGTTAGGATTGGGGTTAGGATTAGGGTTAGGGTTAGGTTTAGCGTTTCGGTTAGGGTTAGGGTTAGGGTTAGGATTGGGGTTAGGGTTAGGGTTAGGGTTAGGGTTCGCATTTCGGTTAGGGTAAGAGTTAGAGTTAGAGTTAGAATTAGAGTTAGAGTTAGAGTTAGGGTTAGGGTTAGGGTTAGGGTTAGGGTTAGGGTTAAGTTTATTGATAGGGTAAGGGTAAGGGTTACGGTTACGGTTAGGGTTAGGGTTAGGGTTAGTGTTACGGTAAGGGTTAGATTTAGGGTTAGGATTGGGGTTAGCGTTAGGGTTAGGTTTAGGGTTAGGATTGGGGTTAGGTTTAGGGTTCCGGTTAGGGTTAGTGTTATGCTTATGGTTAGGGTTAGGGTTAGGATTGGGGTTAGGGTTAGGGTTAGCGTTTTGGTTAGGGTTAGGGTTAGCGTTTTGGTTAGGGTTAGGGGTAGGGGTAGCATTTCGTTTAGGGTTAGGGTTAGGGTTAGGGTTAGGGTTAGGGTTAGGGTTACGGATACGGTTACGGTTACGGTTAGGGTTAGGGTTAGGGTTAGGGTTAGGACTGGAGTTAGGGTTAAGGTTAGGGTTAGGGTTTGGGTTTGGGTTTGGGTTAGGGTTAGGCTTAGGCTTAGGTTTAGGTTTAGGTTTAGGTTTAGGTTTAGGTTTAGGTTTAGGTTTAGGTTTAGGTTTAGGTTTAGGCTTAGGCTTAGGCTTAGGCCTAGGGGTTAGGGGTTAGGGGTTAGGGGTTAGGGTTAGGCTTAGATTTATGGGTTAGGGTTAGGGTTAGGGTAAGGGTTAGGGTTAGGTTTAGCGTTTCGGTTAGGGTTAACGTTAGGGTTTTGGTTAGTGTTAGTGTTAGTGTTAGTGTTAGGGTTAGGGTTCGGGTTCGGGTTAGGGTTAGGGTTAGGGTAAGGGTAAGGGTTAGGGTTTCGGTTAGGGTTAGGGTTAGGGTTAGGGTTAGGGTTAGGGTTAGGGTTAGGGTTAGGGTTAGGTTAGTTTAGGGTTAAGGTTAAGGTTAAGGTTAAGGTTAAGGTTAAGGTTAAGGTTACGGGTAGTGTTACGGAAGGGTTAGGGTTAGGTTTAGGATTGGAGTTAGGGTTAGGGGTAGGGTTAGGGTTAGGGTTAGGGTTAGGATTGTGATTAGGGTTAGGGTTAGTGTTAGGGTTAGTATTAGCGTTTCGGTTAGGGTTAGGGTTAGGGTTAGGGTTAGGGTTAGGGTTAGCGTTTTCGTTAGGGTTAGGGTTAGGGTTAGGGTTAGGATTGGGGTTAGGGCTAGGGTTAGGGTTAGGGTTAGGGTTAGGGTTTCGGTTAAGGTCAGGGTTAGGGTTAGGGTTAGGGTTAGGTTTAGCGTTTCGGTTAGGATTAGGGTTAGGGTTAGGTTTAGGGCTAGGGCTAGGGCTAGGGTTAGAGTTAGGGTTATGGGTTAGGGTTAGGGTTAGTGTTAGGGTTAGGTTTAGGGTTAGGGTTAGGGTTAGGGTTAGGGTTAGGGTTAGGGTTAGGGTTAGGGTTAGGGTTAGGGTTAGGGTTAGGTTTACGGTTAGGGTTAGGGTTAGGGTTAGGGTTACGGTAAGGGTTAGGGTTTCGGTTAGGGTTTCGGTTAGGGTTAGGGTTAGGGTTAGGGTTAGGGTTAGGGTTAGGGTTAGGGTTAAGGTTAAGGTTAAGGTTAAGGTTAAGGTTAAGGTTAGGGTTAAGGTTAAGGTTAAGGTTACGGTTAGTGTTACGGAAGGGTTAGCGTTAGGGTTAGGATTGGGGTTAGGGTTAGGGTTAGGGTTAGTGTTAGGGTTAGGGTTAGGGTTAGGGGTAGGGTTAGGGTGATTATTGGGATAGGGATTGGGATTTGGGTTTGGGTTAGGGTTAGGGTTAGGGTTAGTATTAGCGTTTCGGTTAGGGTTAGGGTTAGGGTTAGTGATAGGGTTAGGATTGGGGTTAGGGTTAGGGTTAGCGTTAGCGTTTTTGTTACGGTTAGGGTTAGGGTTCGGGTTCGGGTTAGGATTGGGGTTAGGGCTAGGGTTAGGGTTAGGGTTAGGGTTCCAGTTAGGGTTAGGGTTAGGGTTAGGGTTAGGGTTAGGATTGGGGTTAGGGTTAGGGTTAGGGTTAGCGTTTCGGTTAGGGCTAGGGTTACCGTATCGGTTAGGGTTAGGGTTAGTGTTAGTGTTAGCGTTTCGTTTAGGGTTAGGGTTAGGGTTAGGGTTAGGGTTAGGGATACGGTTACGGTTAGGGTTAGGATTGGGGTTAGGTCTACGGTTAGGGTTAGGGTTAGGGTTAGGATTGGGGTTCAGGTTCGGGTTCGGGTTCGGGTTCGAGTTAGGGTTAGGGTTAGTGTTTCGGTTAGGGTTAGGGTTAGGGTTAGGGTTAGGGTTAGGGTGAGGGTTAGGGTTGGGGTTAGGGTTAGGGTTAGGGTTAGGGTTAGGGTTAGGGTTAGCGTTGGGGTTGGGGTAGGGGTTAGGGTTAGGGTTAGAGTTAGGCTTAGGTTTAGCGTTTCAGTTAGGGTTAGGGTTAGGGTTATGGTTAGGGTTAGGGTTAGGGTTAGGGTTAGGGTTAGGGTTAGGGTTAGGGTTAGGGTCAGGGTCAGGGTCAGGGTCAGGGTTAGGGTTAGGGTTAGCGTTTCGGTTAGGGTTAGGGTTAGGGTTAGGGTTAGGGTTATGGCTAGGGTTAGGGAAGGGGTTAGGGTTTAGTGTTAGTGTTAGGGTAAGGGTTAGAGTTAGGGTTAGGGTTAGGGTTCCGGTTCCGGTTAGGGTTAGGGTTAGGATTGGGGTTAGGTCTACGGTTAGGGTTAGGGTTAGGGTTAGGGTTAGGGTTAGGATTGGGGTTCGGGTTCGGGTTCGGATTTGGGTTCGGGTTCGGGTTAGCGTTTCGGTTAGGGTTAGGGTTAGGGTGAGGGTGAGGGTTGGGGTTAGGGTTAGGGTTAGGGTTAGGGTTAGGGTTAGGGTTAGGGTTAGTGTTAGGGTTAGGGTTGGGGTAGGGGTAGGGGTTAGGGTTAGGTTTAGAGTTAGGCTTAGGTTTAGCGTTTCAGTTAGGGTTAGGGTTATGGTTAGGGTTGGGGTTAGGGTTAGGGTTAGGGTTAGGGTTAGACTTAGGGTCAGGGTTAGGGTTAGGGTTAGGGTTAGGGTTCGCGTTTCGGTTAGGGTTAGGGTTAGGGTTAGGGTTATGGCTAGGGTTAGGGAAGGGGTTAGTGTTTAGGGTTAGGGTTAGGGTTAGGGTTAGGGTTAGGGTTAGGGTTAGGGTTAGGGTTAGCGTTAGGGTTAGGGTTAGGGTTAGGGTTAGGATTGGGGTAAGGATTAGGGTTAGTGTTACTGTTTCAGTTAGGGTTAGGGTTAAGGTTACGGGTAGTCTTACTGTAAGGGTTAGGGTTAGGGTTGGGTTTAGGGTTAGGATTGGGGTTGGGGTTAGAGTTACGGTTAGGGTTAGGGTTAGGGTTAGGATTGGGGTTAGGGTTAGGGTTAGGGTTAGGGTTAGGATTGGTGTAAGGATAAGGGTTAGGGTTACTGTTTCAGTTAGGGTTAGGGTTAAGGTTACGGTTAGTCTTACTGTAAGGGATAGGGATAGGGATAGGGTTAGGGTTAGGGTTAGGGTTAGGGTTAGCGTTAGCGTTTCGCTTAGGGTTAGGGTTAGGGTTAGGGTGAGGGTTAGGGTTAGGGTTAGGGTTATGGCTAGGGTTAGGGAAAGGGTTAGGGTTAGGGTTAAAGTTAGGGTTAGGATTGGGGTTAGGTTTGGGGTTAGGGTTAGGGTTAGGGTTAGCATTTCGGTTAGAGTTAGGGTTAGGATTTGGGTTAGGGTTAGGGTTAGGTTTAGCGTTTCGGTCAGGGTTCGAGTTAGGGTTAATGTCAGGGTTAGGGTTAGGGTTAGGGTTAGGGTCAGGGTCAGGGTCAGGGTCAGGGTTAGGGTTAGGGTTAGCGTTTCGGTTAGGGTTAGGGTTAGGGTTAGGGTTATGGCTAGGGTTAGGGAAGGGGTTAGGGTTTAGTGTTAGTGTTAGGGTTAGGGTTAGAGTTAGGGTTAGGGTTAGGGTTAGGGTTCCGGTTCCGGTTAGGGTTAGGGTTAGGGTTAGGATTGGGGTTAGGTCTACGGTTAGGGTTAGGGTTAGGGTTAGGGTTAGGGTTAGGATTGGGGTTCGGGTTCGGGTTCGGATTTGGGTTCGGGTTCGGGTTAGCGTTTCGGTTAGGGTTAGGGTTAGGGTGAGGGTTAGGGTTAGGGTTAGTGTTAGGGTTAGGGTTGGGGTAGGGGTTAGGGTTAGGGTTAGGGTTAGACTTAGGGTCAGGGTTAGGGTTAGGGTTAGGGTTAGGGTTCGCGTTTCGGTTAGGGTTAGGGTTAGGGTTAGGGTTATGGCTAGGGTTAGGGAAGGGGTTAGTGTTTAGGGTTAGGGTTAGGGTTAGGGTTAGGGTTAGGGTTAGGGTTAGGGTTAGCGTTAGGGTTAGGGTTAGGGTTAGGGTTAGGATTGGGGTAAGGATTAGGGTTAGTGTTACTGTTTCAGTTAGGGTTAGGGTTAAGGTTACGGGTAGTCTTACTGTAAGGGTTAGGGTTAGGGTTGGGTTTAGGGTTAGGATTGGGGTTGGGGTTAGATTTACGGTTAGGGTTAGGGTTAGGGTTAGGATTGGGGTTAGGGTTAGGGTTAGGGTTAGGGTTAGGATTGGTGTAAGGATAAGGGTTAGGGTTACTGTTTCAGTTAGGGTTAGGGTTAAGGTTACGGTTAGTCTTACTGTAAGGGATAGGGATAGGGTTAGGGTTAGGGTTAGGGTTAGGGTTAGCGTTAGCGTTTCGCTTAGGGTTAGGGTTAGGGTTAGGGTGAGGGTTAGGGTTAGGGTTAGGGTTAGGGTTATGGCTAGGGTTAGGGAAAGGGTTAGGGTTAGGGTTAAAGTTAGGGTTAGGATTGGGGTTAGGTTTGGGGTTAGGGTTAGGGTTAGGGTTAGCATTTCGGTTAGAGTTAGGGTTAGGATTTGGGTTAGGGTTAGGGTTAGGTTTAGCGTTTCGGTCAGGGTTCGAGTTAGGGTTAATGTCAGGGTTAGGGTTAGGGTTAGGGTTAGGGTTAAGTTTATTGATAGGGTAAGGGTAAGGGTTAGGGTTAGGGTTAGGTTTAGGGTTTCGGTTAGGATTAGGGTTGGGGTTAGGATTAGGGTTAGGGTTAGGGTTAGGGTTAGGGTTACGGTTACGGTTACGGTTAGTGTTACGGTAAGGGTTAGATTTAGGGTTAGGATTGGGGTTAGGGTTAGGGTTAGGTTTAGGGTTCCGGTTAGGGTTAGGGTTAGGGTTAGGGTTAGGGTTAGGATTGGGGTTAGGGTTAGGGTTAGCGTTTCGGTTAGGGTTAGGGTTACCGTATCGGTTAGGGTTAGGGTTAGTGTTAGCGTTTTGTTTAGGGTTAGGGTTAGGGTTAGGGTTAGGGTTAGGGTTAGGGTTAGGATTAGGGTTAGGGTTAGGGAAAGGGTTAGGGTTAGGGTTAGGATTGGGGTTAGGATTGGGGTTAGGATTAGGCTTAGGGTTA
Source organism: Podarcis vaucheri (assembly GCF_965113315.1). Lineage (NCBI taxonomy): Eukaryota > Metazoa > Chordata > Lepidosauria > Squamata > Lacertidae > Podarcis > Podarcis vaucheri. Next base: position 94,839,860 of record NC_138765.1, read on the forward strand.
GCATTTCGGTTAGAGTTAGGGTTAGGATTGGGGTTAGGGTTAGGGGTTAGGGTTAGCGTTTCGGTCAGGGTTCGAGTTAGGGTTAATGTTAGGGTTAGGGTTAGGGTTAGGGTTAAGTTTATTGATAGGGTAAGGGTAAGGGTTAGGGTTAGGGTTAGGGTTAGGTTTAGGGTTTCGGTTAGGGTTAGGGTTGGGATTAGGGTTAGGGTTAGGGTTAGGGTTAGGGTTAGGTTTAGGGTTTCGGTTAGGGTTTCGGTTGGGGTTAGGATTAGGGTTAGGGTTAGGGTTAGGATTGGGGTTAGGGTTAGGGTTAGCGTTTCGGTTAGGGTTAGGGTTAGGGTTAGATTTAGGGTTAGGATTGGGGTTAGCGTTAGGGTTAGGGTTAGGTTTAGGGTTCCGGTTAGGGTTCGGGTTCGGGTTCGGGTTCGGGTTAGGGTTAGGATTGGGGTTAGGGTTAGGGTTAGCGTTTCGGTTAGGGTTAGGGTTAGGGTTAGGGTTAGGGATACGGTTACGGTTACGGTTACGGTTAGGGTTACGGTTACGATTACGTTTAGGGTTAGGGTTAGGGTTAGGACTAGAGTTAGGGTTAAGGTTAGGGTTAGGTTTAGGGTCTGGGTTAGGGTTAGGGTTAGGGTTAGTCTTAGGCTTAGGTTTAGGTTTAGGCTTAGGGTTAGGGGTTAGGGGTTAGGGGTTAGGGTTAGGGTTACGTTTATGGGTTAGGGTTAGTGTTAGGGTTAGGGTTAGGTTTAGCGTTTCAGTTAGGGTTAGGGTTAGGGTTAGGGTTAGGGTTAGGGTTAGGGTTAGGATTGGGGTTAGGATTGGGGTTAGGATTAGGGTTAGGGTTAG
>NC_138765.1:94843205-94848205 GCF_965113315.1 Podarcis vaucheri
TAGGGTTAGGAAAAGGGTTAGGGTTAGGGTTAGGGTTAGGATTGGGGTTAGGATTGGGGTTAGGATTAGGGTTAGGGTTAGGTTTAGCGTTTCGGTTAGGGTTAGGCTTAGGATTGGGGTTAGGGTTAGGGTTAGGGTTAGGGTTCGCATTTCGGTTAGGGTAAGAGTTAGAGTTAGAGTTAGAGTTAGTGTTAGAGTTAGAGTTAGGGTTAGGGTTAGGGTTAGGGTTAGGGTTAGGGTTAGGGTTAGGGTTAAGTTTATTGATAGGGTAAGGGTTACGGTTAGGGTTAGGGTTAGGGTTAGTGTTACGGTAAGGGTTAGATTTAGGGTTAGGATTGGGGTTAGCGTTAGGGTTAGGTTTAGGGTTAGGATTGGGGTTAGGGTTAGGGTTCCGGTTAGGGTTAGTGTTACTGTCAGTGGTTCAGGAGCAGAGACGCAGAGAAGGGAGGAAACAGAGAGCGAGGGGGAGGAATACGAAGGAAAGATGAGTGGGGATGACGACCCGAGATCCCCGAGCCTGTCCAGTGAGTCCGAGGATTCCCAAAAGGGAGCACCAGCGGTCAGAGCAAGGGGGGAGAGCAGGGGGACACCCCAGGAAGAAGGGGGCAGAGAGGAATCAGAGAGCAGCAGCTGGAGATCGGGACCAACGTGCCCAGCTGGGAGCAGCGGGGAGAAAGGGGACCAGACAGCGGATTCCGGAAGCGTTCAGCAGGAAGGAGGGCATGAGTCAGGAGTAGTCACACCCACATCAGGGAGTGAGGAAACGGTTAAGAGGAAGGTAGAGAGTTGGGCGCGCGCGCCAAGTTCAAATGCAGCAGAAGCTGGAGCAGTAAGCAGCCCGGAGAGTGAGCCAGGTCCCAAAGCCCGCCGCAAGGAGGCGGAAGGGTCAGGGGGGTCCGCGTCAGAAGAGAGTAGAAGGGAGGAGGCCCAGGGGGGCAGAAGGACCCAGAGACGTAGGGAGAGGCGCAGGAGGTGGAGCAAGGCTAGGGTATTAAGCTGGTGTGCTAGAGGCGGAGACTCAGACGGGTCTTCGCCGAGCTAGGGCAGAAGGTGTAGAGCTGCACGCTGCAGTTCGGAAATGAAACCTGTAACTCAATAAAGACTCTTATAAAGTGAACGTTGGCTAGCGTGGTCCTATGTGAGCTGGGACCTGGTGGCAGCTCTGACAGTAAGACCCGTCTCAGTTCCGGACACCTGAAACCTCGCAGAGAGTGAGGGGGGGAAGATTGGTGTCTGTGAGCAAGCTCACAAGAGTTGGCAGAGATGACGGAAGAACAGAGGATTTCAGCTCTGCAGCAGGCAGTGACCCACTTGAACGCAGAGATACTGGCATCCAAGAAAAGGGAAGAGGATGCAGCGGCCGCCTACAGAGATCTCCAAGCCAGGTTTGATGCGTTTGTCAAGCAAGGGCAACCGGGACCCAGAGCAGAGGGCGTTGGGTTGGCACGGAGAGCAGGAGGTCTTGTGGCTCACTTCGATGGGAATTTACAACAGTACCCCAATTTTCGAGCAGATGTCATGTGTGCACTGCAACTGCTGGCGAAAGACTTTAGAGATGAGGAAGAGAAGGTGGGGTTTATACTATCTCATCTGCATGGGGATGCTAAAGCGTGGCTGCGCAATTTGTGGAGGGATAAAGATCCAGCGCTTCGGAGTGCTGATGCCTTTATCAAAGCAATGGATGCGTGCTTTTTATCGACCATAGACGTGGATCTTGCTCGACGAGAGATACATGGACTGAAACAGGGGAGGGCGACTGTACGCCAGTATCACGCCCGCTTTTTTGCGCTGGTCAGTGCCTTGGAATGGGACAGAGATTCGCCCCCAGTTCGAGATCTTTTCTGGGAGGGTCTGAGCGGTGCTGTTAAAGACGAAATTGCGAGGGGGGAGAGGCCCCGGAGCACGCAGGAGGTGGTCCAAAGGGCGCTGACTGTGGGGGTGAGGCTGGAAGAACGCCCTTGGTGCAGGGACGAAGGACGTGGAGGGCGCGAAGCGGCGAGAAGTTTCTCTTTCGTTCCCAGGGAAGCAGCGCGTGCGCAATCCACACCTCCGCCAGGAGGGGGGGTGGAACCTATGGAGGTGGGAGGTGCCAGGGCTCAGTCAGCTACCAGAGCCCCAACACAGAGCAGTCAAATCTAAGCCTCCTAGAGGGAACCGGAAGTGTTACATCTGCGACAGCCCTCAACACATGGCGAAAGAGTGTCCCCAGAGGGGCTCCAAGCACACTGCAGCCTCCGCAACGGTGAAAGCAGCTGCACAGCACGGAGAACCTCAGCAGGGAAACGACGACGTCTGGCTGGAGACAGAAGTACTGGGGCCCAGCCAGACGAATCTGTGAAGCAGTCCCCAGAGGTCTTGCAACCCACAGACCCCCTCCCACCCAAACCAGTAGTGCAGCTCACCGCATCCCTCCAGCTACCCAATGGCGTCACAGTAGATGTGTCACTTTCCATAGACTCTGGAAGTAATGCTGATTTTATAGCGCAGGATTTTGTGGAGCAGCACGCTATACAGCTACTGCCTGCCACTCTGCCCCTGCAAGTCGTCACAGTGGATGGCAGAGAGTTGCTGGGGGGGGCAGGTGGTGAAGCAGACGCCGCCAATGGTGATGCGACTTGGTAACCACAGGGAAGTCATCAGTTTCAACGTCACCTGACTGTCGGACACGCCCATTGTCTTGGGCATGAGTTGGCTGGACAGGCACAGTCCGACGCTGGCTTGGTACCAGCGGCAGCTAATCTTCGGTTCTTCCTATTGTGCAGAACATTGCATCTTGCCCAGGCAGGAGGGAGAGGAGGAGGAATCACAGCTGCAGTTGGGAACGTTGCAAGCAGTCCCCCACAAATATGCAGATTTTTTGGAGGTCTTCTGCGAGAAGGAGGCGGACAAGCTACCCCCTCACCGGCAGTATGACTGCAAGATTGACCTCCTACCAGGGGCGACGCTGCCGAAAGGGAAGCTGTATTCCATGTCTGAGGACGAACTACAGGAACTCAAACAGTTCATAGATCGCAATTTGGAGCGCGGCTTCATCCGGGAGTCCAAGGCGGTGGGGTGCAGTCCTGTTTTCTTCGTGAAGAAGAAAGACACGCCCCAAAAAAGACTTGTAGTTGATTACCGCCTCTTGAACAAGATGACCAAGCCCTCCGATTTCCCCATGCCCAGGATTGATGACCTCCTAGCGACTGTACGCAAAGGACGCGTGTTCACCAAGTTGGACCTGCGAGGGGCGTACAATCTCATCCGCATGAGGGAAGGCGACGAGTGGAAGACAGCCATGTTCACGCCTCTGGGCACCTACGAATACAGAGTTATGCCGTTTGGATTGCAAAACGGTTCCCACTGTTTTCAAGCTTTCATGCATCATGTGTTGGCGGGACTCCTCTACAAGAAGTGCGTCTGCTTCCTGGATGACATCCTGATATTCTCCGAATCGCAGCAAGCACACGACCAAGACGTTCGGGAGGTGCTGGATCGGCTGCAGCAGCATAGACTGTACGCCAAGCTGGAGAAGTGCCAGTTCGACACAACGGAGGTGGATTTCCTGGGCTACAAGTTGTCGGACAAGGGGCTAGCCATGGACAGCGCCAAGGTTCGCGCGGTATTGGATTGGAAGAGCCCGCGCAACCGGAAGGAGGTCCAGCGGTTTGTCGGCTTTGCCAACTTCTATCGCAAGTTTATCAAGGGATTCGCGATGCAGACGGCGGCCATTACGGACACGCTCAGCTCCAAGAAAAAGAAATTCATCTGGACAGAGCAGGCGGAGCAGTCCTTTCAAGCGCTCAAGCGGCTCTTCGCGTCGGAAGAGCAACTGCTGCATATCGACCCCAGCAGACCGATGCGGGTTGAGACGGACGCGTCTGACAGAGCCGTGGGAGCTGTCCTGCTGCAGCGAGACCCGCAGGGGGTCTGGAGGCCGGGAGCGTTCTACTCCAGGAAGCTCAGCAAGTCGGAGCAGAACTACACCATCTGGGACAGGGAGTTGCTGGCCATTCATGCAGCGTTCAAGGCGTGGAGGCATTTCCTAATCAGCGCCAAGCACACAGTGCAAGTCTGCACGGACCACAAGAATCTGGAGCACTGGCGCACGGCGCAGTTCCTGAACCAGAGGCAGATACGTTGGGCAGAGTTCTTTGCAGACTTCGATTTCCGAATAGAGTACGTCCCAGGCGACACCAACGTCATGGCGGATGCACTGTCCCGCAAACCGCAATACCTCGAAGAGGTGACGCCAGCGGCAGCCATGCACGTCTTCACGCCAACAGCGTGGGAGTGCGCCTCAGCTACGGTAGACCTGGAGGCGGTGCGGCGTGCGTTGCAGGACGACTCATTCGCGCAAGCGAAGATGGCCGAGGTACACAAGGGCACGGCGAAGAGCGACGAGTTCCAGATACGAGATGGCTTGCTCATACGTAAAGGGGCCATCTATGTGCCGGGAGACGAACTTCGCGCCAAGGTGCTACAACAGTTGCATGACGCACCCACGGCTGGTCACTTTGGCACAGAAAAAACGGTGGAATTAGTCGCAAGAGACTTCTGGTGGCCCAGACTGAGAGGGGAGGTCGCGGACTACGTCGCGAGGTGCGACACCTGCTAGAGGGCCAAGGCGGTGCACAGACCGCCGGCGGGACTACTGGAACCGCTGCAAACGCCGTTTGAACCGTGGGAGAGGGTGGCCCTGGACTTCGTCACGGATCTACCCAGCTCGAGAGGCAAGACAGCTGTACTTTTGGTGGTGGACTTGTTCACCAAGATGGCACATTTCATCCCGTGTGCGAAGGTGGCCACGGCGGAACAAACCGCCAAACTGTTCATAGATCACGTGTTCAAGGTGCACGGTCTGCCACGGTCTATACTGTCTGACCGCGGACGCCAGTTCATCTCGAATTTCTGGCAGAAGCTGATGGGTTTTCTAAATGTCAAGGTCAATCTGGCATCAGCAAGACACCCGCAGACCAACGGGCAAGCAGAGAGGGTCAATGCCATCATGCAGCAGTACC
>NC_138765.1:94868205-94870705 GCF_965113315.1 Podarcis vaucheri
GGTTAGTATTAGCGTTTCGGTTAGGGTTAGGGTTAGGGTTAGGGTTAGGGTTAGGGTTAGGGTTAGTGATAGGGTTAGGGTTAGGGCTAGGGTTAGGGTTAGGGTTAGCGTTTTGGTTAGGGTTAGGATTGGGGTTAGGGTTAGGGTTAGGGTTAGCGTTAGCGTTTTTGTTACGGTTAGGGTTAGGGTTCGGGTTCGGGTTAGGATTGGGGTTAGGGCTAGGGTTAGGGTTAGGATTAGGGTACCAGTTAGGGTTAGGGTTAGGGTTAGGGTTAGGATTGGGGTTATGGTTAGGGTTAGGGTTAGCGTTTCGGTTAGGGTTAGGGTTACCGTATCAGTTAGGGTTAGGGTTAGTGTTAGTGTTAGCGTTTCGTTTAGGGTTAGGGTTAGGGTTAGGGTTAGGGTTAGAGTTAGGGTTAGGGTTAGGGTTAGGTTTACGGTTAGGGTTAGGGTTAGGGTTAGGGTTAGGGTTAGGGTTAGGGTAAGGGTAAGGGTTAGGGTTTCGGTTAGGGTTTCGGTTAGGGTTAGGGTTAGGGTTAGGGTTAGGGTTAGGGTTAAGGTTAAGGTTAAGGTTAAGGTTAAGGTTAAGGTTAAGGTTAGGGTTAAGGTTAAGGTTAAGGTTAAGGTTACGGTTAGTGTTACGGAAGGGTTAGGGTTAGGGTTAGGATTGGGGTTAGGGTTAGGGTTAGGGTTAGTGTTAGGGTTAGGGTTAGGGGTAGGGTTAGGGTGATTATTGGGATAGGGATTGGGATTTGGGTTTGGGTTTGGGTTTGGGTTTGGGTTAGGGTTACGGTTAGGGTTAGGGTTAGGGTTAGGGTTAGTATTAGCGTTTCGGTTAGGGTTAGGGTTAGGGTTAGGGTTAGGGTTAGTGATAGGGTTAGGGTTAGGGCTAGGGTTAGGGTTAGGGTTAGGGTTAGCGTTTCGGTTAGGGTTAGGATTGGGGTTAGGGTTAGGGTTAGCGTTAGCGTTTTTGTTACGGTTAGGGTTAGGGTTCGGGTTCGGGTTAGGATTGGGGTTAGGGCTAGGGTTAGGGTTAGGGTTAGGGTTAGGGTTCCAGTTAGGGTTAGGGTTAGGGTTAGGGTTAGGGTTAGGATTGGGGTTAGGGTTAGGGTTACCGTATTGGTTAGGGTTAGGGTTAGTGTTAGTGTTAGCGTTTCGTTTAGGGTTAGGGTTAGGGTTAGGGTTAGGGATACGGTTACGGTTACGGTTACGGTTACGGTTAGGATTGGGGTTAGGTCTACGGTTAGGGTTAGGGTTAGGGTTAGGATTGGGGTTCAGGTTCGTTTTCGGGTTCGGGTTCGAGTTAGGGTTAGGGTTAGTGTTTCGGTTAGGGTTAGGGTTAGGGTTAGGGTTAGGGTTAGGGTGAGGGTTAGGGTTGGGGTTAGGGTTAGGGTTAGGGTTAGGGTTAGGGTTAAGTTTATTGATAGGGTAAGGGTAAGGGTAAGGGTTAGGGTTAGGGTTAGGGTTAGGGTTAGGGTTAGGGTTACGGTAAGGGTTAGATTTAGGGTTAGGATTGGGGTTAGCGTTAGGGTTAGGTTTAGGGTTAGGATTGGGGTTAGGGTTAGGGTTCCGGTTAGGGTTAGTGTTACGCTTATGGTTAGGGTTAGGGTTAGGATTGGGGTTAGGGTTAGGGTTAGCGTTTTGGTTAGGGTTAGGGTTAGCGTTTTGGTTAGGGTTAGGGGTAGGGGTAGCATTTCGTTTAGGCTTAGGCTTAGGGTTAGGGTTAGGGTTAGGGTTAGGGTTAGGGTTAGGGTTAGGGTTAGGGTTACGGATACGGTTACGGTTACGGTTAGGGTTAGGGTTAGGACTGGAGTTAGGGTTAAGGTTAGGGTTAGGGTTTGGGTTTGGGTTTGGGTTAGGGTTAGGCTTAGGTTTAGGTTTAGGTTTAGGTTTAGGTTTAGGTTTAGGTTTAGGTTTAGGTTTAGGTTTAGGCCTAGGGATTAGGGGTTAGGGGTTAGGGTTAGGCTTAGGTTTATGGGTTAGGGTTAGGGTAAGGGTTAGGGTTAGGTTTAGCGTTTCGGTTAGGGTTAACGTTAGGGTTTTGGTTAGTGTTAGTGTTAGGGTTAGGGTTAGGGTTAGGGTTAGGGTTCGGGTTAGGGTTAGGGTTAGGGTTAGGGTAAGGGTTAGGGTTTCGGTTAGGGTTAGGGTTAGGGTTAGGGTTAGGGTTAGGGTTAGGGTTAGGGTTAGGTAAGTTTAGGGTTAAGGTTAAGGTTAAGGTTAAGGTTAAGGTTTAGGTTAAGGTTAAGGTTACGGGTAGTGTTACGGAAGGGTTAGGGTTAGGTTTAGGATTGGGGTTAGGGTTAGGGTTAGGGTTAGGGTTAGGGTTAGGATTGTGATTAGGGTTAGGGTTAGTGTTAGGGTTAGTATTAGCGTTTCGGTTAGGGTTAGGGTTAGGGTTAGTGATAGGGTTAGGGTTAAGGCTAGGATTAGGGTCCGGGTTCGGGTTCGGGTTCGGGTTAGGATTGGGGTTAGGGTTAGGATTAGCGTTTCGGTTAGGGTT
>NC_138765.1:94938205-94943205 GCF_965113315.1 Podarcis vaucheri
TCCATGGTTTAAGGCAAGGCAAGGCTTCAGTACGTCAGTACCATGCTCGCTTTTTCGCCTTGCTGAATGTGCTGCGATGGGAGAAAGATTCTCTGGCTGTCAGAGACTTATTTTGGGAGGGGCTTTCTGGCCCGGTGAAGGACGAGCTGGCTAGGGGGGACAGACCTAAAACCCTGGCAGACGTGGTGCAGCGTGCGCTTGCCATTGGAGTGCGCCAGGAAGAACGCCCTTGGCGCAATGAGGGGGGTAGCCAGCTTCACGCACCGTCTAGAGTGCCTCCTTTGTTTCCCAGAGATCCAGGACGTCCGCGTCTCTCCCCTCAGCTGCAGCCAGGGGAGGAGCCTATGGAACTGGGGAGTGCAAAGGCTCAGTCAGTGGCCGGAGCCCCAGCGTCCGGAACAGTTAAGAAGAAGCCTCCTAGAGGGAACAGGAAGTGTTACATCTGTGACAGTGGGACGCACATGGCGAAAGAGTGTCCCCAGAGGCTGCGGCAGCACACTGCAGCCTTGGCAACAGTAAATGCAGCAGCACAGCATGAAGAGCTGTTTCAGGGAAACGACAATGCCTGGCTGGAATCAGCAATGTTGGGGCACAGCCAGGCAAATCAGTAGAGCAGTCCCCAGCGCTTTTGCAGCCTACAGACCCCCTGCCACCCAAACCTGTAGTGCAGCTCACTGCAACCCTCCAGCTACCTAATGGACGCACCCTGGAGGTCCCCATCACAATTGACAGTGGGAGCAACGCAGACTTCGTGGGGGTGCAGTTCGTCAAGCAGCATCGCATAGAGCTTCTGCCAGCCACGCTGCCATTGAACGTCGTCACAGTGGATGGCAGGAAACTACTGGGGGGGCAAGTGGTACAACAGACGCCGCCCATGGTGATGCAGATTGGCAATCACCGAGAAGTCATCAGTTTCAACGTCACCCGCCTGTCAGACACGCCTATAGTGTTAGGCATGAGTTGGCTGGATAGGCACAGCCCGACCATGGCGTGGTACCAGCGGCAGCTCACCTTCGGCTCGTCCTATTGCGCACAGCATTGCATCCAGACCGGTCAGGAGGAGGAGGGCCAAGAGGAGGGGCAGCAGCTACGTCTCAGCATGGCGCAAGCAGTACCCCTCAAGTACAAGGGGTTTTTGGAGGTTTTCTGCGAAAAGGAGGCTGACCAGTTGCCACCTCACCGGCCCTACGATTGCGCTATTGACCTCTTGCCAGGGACAAGGCTGCCGCCTGTGAAGCTGTATTCCATGTCCGAGGAGGAGCTGCAGGAGCTCCGGGAATTCATAGACCACAATCTGCAGCGGGGATTCATCCGAGAATCGAAGGCTGTAGGGGGCAGTCCTGTGTTTTTTGTGAAGAAGAAGGACACGCCCCAAAAGAGGCTCATCGTAGACTTCAGATTCATCAACTCAAAAACAAAGCCCGCAGCGTTTCCCATGCCCAAGATCGACGACCTGCTCGCGACGGTGCGGAAAGGGAAGATCTTCACCAAGTTGGATCTCCGTGGAGCTTACAATCTCATACGCGTGCGAGAGGGTGATGAGTGGAAGACGGCCATGTTCACGCCGTTGGGCACCTACGAATACAGAGTTATGCCGTTTGGTCTCCAAAATGGCTCCCACTTTTTCCAAGCTTTTATGCATCATGTGCTAGCGGGACTCCTCTACAAGAAGTGTGTGTGTTTCCTCGACGACATTCTGATCTTCTCAGAATCGCCGGAGGCTCACGAGAGCGACGTGAAGGAGGTCCTGCAGAGGCTACGGGAGCACAGGCTCTACGCCAAGCTGGAGAAGTGCCAATTCGACGTGACGGAGGTGGATTTTCTGGGCTATAGGCTGTCCGACAGAGGGCTAGCCATGGACAGCGCCAAGGTCCGTGCGGTGTTGGACTGGAAGAGCCCGCAAAACCGAAAAGAGGTCCAGAGGTTCGTCGGCTTCGCCAACTTTTACCGCAAGTTCATCAGGGGTTTCGCCAAGGAGACGGCAGCTATCACGGACACTCTCAGCTCCAAGAAGAAGAAGTTCACCTGGACGGACCAGGCGGAGCAGTCCTTCAGGAGACTTAAGAGTCTCTTCGCGTCCGAAGAACAGCTGCTACACGTGAATCCTGGCAGGCCCATGAGGGTAGAGACTGACGCATCTGACAGAGCGGTGGGGGCCGTCCTCTTACAGGAAGACCCGCAGGGAAACTGGAGGCCCTGTGCTTTCTACTCCCGAAAGCTCAGCAAGTCGGAGCAGAACTACACCATTTGGGACAGGGAGTTGCTGGCCATCCACGCAGCTTTCAAGGCGTGGAGGCACTTTCTCATCGGAGCCAAGCACACCGTGCAGGTCCGCACGGACCACAAGAACCTAGAGTACTGGCGCACGGCGAAGCTACAGAGCCAGAGGCACATACGCTGGGCGGAGTTCTTTGCGGATTTCGATTTCAGGATAGAGTACATCCCAGGCGACAACAATGTCATAGCAGATGCGCTCTCCAGGAAACCGCAGTATCTCGAGGCAGCGGCACCGGTGGCAGCCAAGCACATTTTTGCACCGCAGGCGTGGGCGTGCGCTTCAGCCGCCGTGGACCTGGAGGCGGTGCGTCGCGCGTTGCAGGCGGATCCGTTCGCACAGTCCAAGATGGAAGAGGTGCGGAGGGGCACAGCGAAGGACGACGAGTTCCAGATACGCGACGGCCTGCTGACCCGTAAAGGTGCTCTCTACGTTCCGGGAGACGATCTCCGCGCGAAGGTTCTGCAGCAGTTGCACGACGCACCCAGCGCTGGCCACTTCGGCAAGGAAAAGACGACGGAATTAGTGGCCAGAGACTTTTGGTGGCCCCAGATGCGAGGGGAGGTCGCGGAGTACGTCGCCAGGTGTGACACGTGCCAAAGGTCCAAGCCAGTGCACCAGAAGCCAGCGGGACTGCTGGAACCGCTGGAAACGCCACTGCAACCGTGGGAGAGGGTGGCGCTGGACTTTGTCACTGATCTGCCCAGTTCGCGAGGCAAGACGGCGGTGCTTGTGGTTGTAGACCTGTTCACCAAGATGGCACATTTCATTCCTTGCGCGAAGGTGGCGACAGCGGAGCAGACAGCCAAACTGTTCATCGACCACGTGTTCAAGGTGCATGGGTTGCCACGGTCCATTCTGTCCGACAGGGGGCGCCAGTTTGTGTCCAGTTTCTGGCGGAAGCTCCTAGGGATCCTGCACGTCAAAATCAACCTGTCGTCGGCGAGACATCCGCAGACAAACGGCCAAGCAGAGAGGGTCAACGCGATCATGCAGCAGTACCTGAGATGTTACGCCAATCAGCGACCCGCGGCTTGGGTGGATTACCTGCCGATGGCTGAGTTTGCCTACAACAACACGAAGCACGCGTCTACGGGGGTGATGCCGTTCTTCGCTAACAATGGAAGGCATCCCAGAACCTTCCCGGGGCTCGTAACGACGGGGGAGGGGGCGCCACAGGAAGCCGACCATTTCGCAGCAGAATTGCAAGAGGTGCACGACGAGCTGCGGAGACATTTAGAGCTAGCTAAACAAGCCTATAAGGTGCAGGCGGACAAACACAGGAGGGAGGGGGAAGACATCCAGGTGGGAGACTGGGTATGGTTAGCGGCCCAAGCGGTGCCGGCCAAGTCGTTAGCTAAAAAGAAGCTAGGACACAGGCAACTAGGGCCGTACCAAGTTGAGGCCAGGATCAATCCCGTAGCGTTTCGATTGGCCCTCCCCGAGGGTTCCAGAATGCACCCGGTCTTTTATAGGTCGGTGCTCACCCCCTACAAGGCCCCACACAGATTTCAGGAGTCAGGGACGGCACCAGAACCAAGCAGGGAGTCAACCAAGAGGGGGAGGTCACCTAAGGACGAACCAGTCAACGAGGTCACAGAGATTCTGGACTCGAGATGGGGGGAAGAGGGAGTGGAATATTTTCTCGCCAGGGAGGGCGCCCCGGCCAGCACCAACAGTTGGGTGCCGGACTACGCTTTGGACGAACCCCTCCTCAAGGACGAGTTCCATGCCCTTTTCCCACACAGGCCCATGCCAGCACAGTTTTTCGACGATTGGCTTTTTACGCCCACACTTTTCGCCAGCACCTTCCGAGGGTTCTCCTCCGCAGAGGAGACGACGCCAGAGTCGAGCCCTCCAAGGGGATCGTGTTAGGGTTTGGGTGAGGGTGAGGGATAAGGTTACGGTTAGTGTTACGGTAAGGGTTAGGGTTAGGGTTAGGGTTAGGATTGGGGTTAGTGTTAGGGATAGGGTTAGGGTTAGGGTTAGGGTTAGGGTTAGGGTTAGGAATAGCATTTCGGTTAGGGTTAGGGTTAGGGTTAGGGTTAGGGTTAGATATAGGGTTAGGGTTAGGGTTAGGTTTGGGGTAAGGGTTAGGGTTAGGGTTAGGGTTAGGTTTAGCGTTTCGGTTAGGGTTATGGTTAGGGTTAGGATTAGGGTTAGGGTTAGGGCTAGGGCTAGGGCTAGGGCTAGGGCTAGGGTTAGAGTTAGGGTTATGGGTTAGGGTTAGTGTTAGGATTAGGGTTAGGTTTAGGGTTAGGTTTAGGGTTAGGGTTAGGGTTAGAGTTAGGGTTAGGGTTAGGGTTAGGGTTAGGGTTAGGGTTAGGGTTAGGGTTGGGGTTAGGGTTAGGGTTAGGGTTAGGGTTAGGGTTAGGGTTAGGGTTAGGGTTAGGGTAAGGGTTAGGGTTAGGGTTAGGGTTAGGGTTTCGGTTAGGGTTAGGGTTAGGGTTAGGGTTAGGGTTAGCATTAGGGTTAGCGTTAGGGTTAGCGTTAGGGTTAGGGTTAGGGTTAGGGTAAGGTTAGGTTAGGTTAGGGTTAGGGTTAAGGTTAAGGTTAAGGTTAAGGTTAAGGTTACGGGTAGTGTTACGGAAGGGTTAGGGTTAGGATTGGGGTTAGGGTTAGGGGTAGGGGTAGGGGTAGGGGTAGGGGTAGGGTTAGGGTGAGGATTGGGATTGGGATTGGGATTAGGGTTTGGGTTAGGGTTAGGGTTAGGGTTAGGGTTAGG
>NC_138765.1:94985705-94988205 GCF_965113315.1 Podarcis vaucheri
CAGTTGGAGATCGGGACCAGCGTCACCGCCAGAGAGTAGGAAAGAGGAAGAGCGCCAGGGATCAAGCGCTGGCAGCTCGCAACAGGAGGGAGGGCACGAGTCAGGAGTGGCCACACCTTCATCGGGGAGCGAAGTGACGGTTAGACGGAAAGTGGAAGGTTGGGCGCGCGCGCCAAGTTCAAATGCACAGGAAGGTGGCGCAGTAGGCAGCCCAGAAAGGGAGCCAGGTCCTAAAGCCCGGCGCAAGGAGACAGGAGAGTCAGGGGGGGCAGCGTCAGAAGAATCCCGGAAGGAAGAGACCCAGGGGGGCAGAGGGACCCAGAGGAGAACTGTCAGGCGGAAAAGGTGGAGCAGGGCTAGGATATTAAGTTGGTGCGCAAGGGGCGGAGACTCAGACGGAGCTTCGCCGATCTAAGCATAAGACGTAGGGTTGCACACAGCAGCTCGAGAATGGAGACTGTAACTCAATAAAGACTTTTATTTAACGATCGCTGGCTAGCGTGATCCTCTGTAAGATAGGATCTGGAAGTAACCCTGACAGTTACGCTTTGGCTTAGGCTTAGGCTTAGGCTTAGGCTTAGGCTTAGGCTTAGGCTTAGGTTTAGGTTTAGGTTTAGGTTTAGGTTTAGGTTTAGGTTTAGGTTTAGGTTTAGGTTTATTTTTAGGCTTAGGCTTAGGTTTAGGCTTAGGGGTTAGGGGTTAGGGGTTAGGGGTTAGGGGTTAGGGGTTAGGGGTTAGGGGTTAGGGGTTAGGGGTTAGGGTTAGGTTTATGGGTTAGGGTTAGGGTTAGGGTTAGGGTTAGGGTTAGGGTTAGGGTTAGGGTTAGGGTTAGGGTTAGGGTTAGGTTAGGGTTAGGGTAAGGGTTAGGGTTTGGGTTAGGGTTAGGGTTAGGGTTAGGTTAGGTTTAGGGTTAGGGTTAGGGTTAGGGTTAGGTGTTAGGGTTAGGGTTAGGGTTAGGGTTAGGGTTAGGGTTAGGGTTAGGGTTAGGGTTAGGGTTTCGGTTAGGGTTAGGGTTAGGGTTAGGGTTAGGGTTTGGGTTAGCGTTAGGGTTAGGGTTAGGGTTAGGGTTAGGGTTAGGGTTAGGGTTAGGTTAGGTTAGATTAGGGTTTGGGTTAATGTTAAGGTTAAGGTTAAGGTTACGGGTAGTGTTATGGAAGGGTTAGGGTTAGGGTTAGGGTTAGGGTTAGGATTGGGGTTAGGGTTAGGGTTAGGGTTAGGGTTAGGGTTAGCGTTACGGTTAGGGTTAGGGTTAGGGTTAGTGATAGGGTTAGGGTAAGGGTTAGGGTTAGGGCTAGGGTTAGGGTTAGGGTTAGGGTTAGTATTGGGGTTAGGGTTAGGGTTAGGGTTAGGGTTAGGGTTAGCGTTTCGGTTAGGGTTAGGTTTAGGGTTAGGGTTAGGGTTAGGGTTTCCGTTAAGGTTAGGGTTAGGGTTAGGGTAAGGGTTAGGGTTAGGGTTAGGGTTAGGGTTAGGGTTAGGGTGAGGGTGAGGGTGAGGGTGAGGGATAAGGTTACGGTTAGTGTTACGGTAAGGGTTAGGGTTAGGGTTAGGATAGGGGTTAGGGTTAGGGTTAGGGTTAGGGTTAGGGTTAGGGTTGGGATTGGGGTTAGGGTTAGGGTTAGGGTTAGGGTTAGGGTTAGGGTTAGGGTTAGGGTTAGGGTTAGGAATAGCGTTTCCGTTAGGGTTAGGGTTAGGGTTAGGGTTAGGAATAGGGTTAGGGTTAGGGCGAGGTTTAGGATTAGGATTAGGGTTAGGGTTAGGTTTAGGGTTAGGGTTAGGGTTAGGATTGGGGTTAGGGTTAGGGTTAGCGTTAGGGTTACGGTTAGGGAAAGTGTAAGAGTAAGGGGTGGCGTTTCGGTTTGGGTTAGAGTTAGGGGTAGGGTTAGGGTTAGGGTTAGAGTTAGGCTTAGGGTTAGGGTTAGGTTTAGTGTTTCAGTTAGGGCTAGGGATATGGTTAGGGTTGGGGTTAGGGTTAGGGTTAGGGTTAGGGTTAGGGTTAGGGTTAGGGTTAGGGTCAGGGTTAGGGTTACCGTTTCGGTTAGGGTTAGGGTTAGGGTTAGGGTTAGGGTTAGGGTTAGGATTGGGGTTAGGGTTAGGGTTAGGGTTAGGGTTAGGGTTAAAGGTAAAGGTAAAGGTACCCCTGCCCGAACGGGCCAGTCTTGACAGACTCTGGGGTTTGTGCGCCCATCTATTGGCCGGGGGCCAGCGCTGTCCGGAGACACTTCCGGGTCACGTGGCCAGCGTGACAACGCTGCTCTGGCGAGCCAGAGCCGCACACGGAACGCCGTTTACCTTCCCGCTGGTAAGCGGTACCTATTTATCTACTTGCCCCCGGGGGTGCTTTCGAACTGCTAGGTTGGCAGGGGCTGGGACCGAGCAGCGGGAGCGCACCCCGCCGCGGGGATTCGAACTGCCAACCTTTCGATCGGCAAGCCCTAGGCGCTGAGGCTTTAGGGTTAGGGTTAGGGTTAGGGTTAGGGTTAGGGTTAAGGTTAAGGTTAGG
>NC_138765.1:95010705-95020705 GCF_965113315.1 Podarcis vaucheri
TAGGGTTAGAGTTAGAGTTAGGGTTAGGGGTTAGGGTTAGGGTTAGGGTTAGGGTTAGGGTTAGGGTTAGGGCTAGGGTTAGGGTTAGGGTTAGAGTTAGGGTTAGGGGTTAGGGTTAGGGTTAGGGTTAGGGTTAGGTTTTCGGTTAGGGTTAGGGTTAGTGTTAGGGTTAGGGTTAGGGTTAGGGTTAGGTTAGGGTTAGGGTTAGGGTTACGGTTACGGTTAAGGTTAAGGTTAAGGTTAAGATTAAGGTTAAGGTTACGGGTAGTGTTACGGAAGGGTTAGGGTTAGGGTTAGGGTTAGGGTTAGGGTTAGGATTGGGATTAGGGTTAGGGTTAGTATTAGCGTTTCGGTTAGGGTTAGGGTTAGTGATCGGGTTAGGGTTAGGGTTAGGGTTAGGGTTAGCGTTTCGGTTAGGGTTAGGGTTAGGATTGGGGTTAGGGTTAGGGTTAGCGTTTTCGTTAGGGTTAGGGTCAGGGTTCGGGTTAGGATTGGGGTTAGGGCTATGGTTAGGGTTAGGGTTAGGGTTAGGGTTTCGGTTAGGGTTAGGGTTAGGGTTAGGGTTAGGGTTAGGGTTAAGGTTAGGGTTAGGGTTAGGGTTAGGGTTAGGATTAGGGTTAGGGTTAAGGTTACTGTTAGTGTTACGGTAAGGGTTAGGGTTAGGGTTAGGGTTAGAGTTAGGGTTAGGGTTAGGGTTGGGATTGGGATTGGGGTTAGGGTTAGGGTTAGGGTTAGGGTTAGGGTTAGGGGTTAGGGGTTAGGGTTAGGGTTTGGGTTATGGTTATGGTTAGGGTTAGGGTTAGGGTTAGGGTTAGGGTTAGGTTTTCGGTTAGGGTTAGGGTTAGGGTTAGGGTTAGGGTTAGGGTTAGGGTTAGGGTTAGGGTTAGGGTTAGGGTTAGGGTTAGGGTTAGGGTTAGGGTTAGGGTTAGGTTAGGGTTAGGGTTAGGGTTAAGGTTAAGGTTACGGTTAAGGTTAAGGTTAAGGTTACGGGTAGTGTTACGGAAGGGTTAGGGTTAGGGTTAGGATTTGGGTTAGGGTTAGGGTTAGCGTTTCGTTGGTTAGGGTTAGGGTTAGGGTTAGGGTTAGGGTTAGGGTTAGGGTTAGGGTTAGGGATATGGTTACGGTTAGGGTTAGGGTTAGCGTTAGGGTTTGGGTTTGGGTTAGGCTTAGGTTTAGGTTTAGGCTTAGGCTTAGGCTTAGGCTTAGGCTTAGGCTTAGGCTTAGGGTTAGGGTTAGGGTTAGGGTTAGGTTTTCGGTTAGGGTTAGGGTTAGGGTTAGGGTTAGGGTTAGGTTAGGTTAGGGTTAGGGTTAGGGTTAGGGTTAGGGTTAGGGTTAGGGTTAGGGTTAGGGTTACGGTAAAGGTTAAGGTTAAGGTTAAGATTAAGGTTAAGATTAAGGTTAAGGTTAAGGTTACGGGTAGTGTTACGGAAGGGTTAGGGTTAGGGTTAGGGTTTGGGTTTGGGTTTGGGTTTGGGTTAGGCTTAGGCTTAGGTTTAGGTTTAGGTTTAGGTTTAGGTTTAGCCTTAGGCTTAGGCTTAGGCTTAGGGGTTAGGGGTTAGGGATAGGGTTAGGGTTAGGTTTATGGGTATGGGTTAGGGATAGGGTTAGGGTTAGGGTTAGGGTTAGGTTTAGCGTTTCGGTTAGGGTTAGGGTTAGGGTTAGGGTTAGGGTTAGGGTTAGGGTTAGGGCTAGGGTTAGAGTTAGAGTTAGAGTTAGGGTTAGGGTTAGGGTTAGGGTTAGAGTTAGGGTTAGGGGTTAGAGTTAGGGTTAGGGTTAGGGTTAGGGTTAGGGTTAGGGTAAGGGTTAGGTTTTCAGTTAGGGTTAGGGTTAGGGTTAGGGTTAGGGTTAGGTTAGGTTAGGGTTAGGGTTAGGGTTAGGGTTAGGGTTAGGGTTAGGGTTAGGGTTAGGGTTAGGGTTAAGGTTAAGATTAAGGTGAAGGTGAAGGTGAAGGTTAAGGTTAAGTTTAAGTTTATTGATACGGTAAGGGTTAGGGTTAGGGTTAGGGTTAGGATTAGGGTTAGGTTTTCGGTTAGGATTAGGGTTAGGGTTAGGGTTAGGGTTAGGGTTAGGGTTAGGTTAGGGTTAGGGTTAGGGTTAGGGTTAGGGTTAAGGTTAAGGTTAAGGTTACGATTAAGGTTAAGGTTAAGGTTACGGGTAGTGTTACGGAAGGGTTAGGGTTAGGGTTAGGATTTGGGTTAGGGTTAGGGTTAGGGTTAGCGTTTCGTTTAGGGTTAGGGTTAGGGTTAGGGTTAGCGTTAGGGTTTGGGTTTGGGTTAGGCTTAGGTTTAGGTTTAGGCTTAGGCTTAGGCTTAGGCTTAGGCTTAGGCTTAGGCTTAGGCTTAGGGGTTAGGGTTAGGGTTAGGGTTAGGTTTATGGGTTAGGGATAGTGTTAGGGTTAGGGTTAGGGTTAGGTTTAGCGTTTCGGTTAGGGTTAGGGTTAGAGTTAGGGTTAGGGTTAGGGCTAGGGTTAGGGTTAGGGTTAGGGTTAGGGTTAGGGTTAGGGTTAGGGTTAGAGTTAGGGTTAGGGGTTAGAGTTAGGGTTAGGGTTAGGGTTAGGGTTAGGGTAAGGGTTAGGTTTTCGGTTAGGGTTAGGGTTAGGGTTAGGGTTAGGGTTAGGGTTAGGGTTAGGGTTAAGGTTAAGATTAAGGTTAAGGTTAAGGTGAAGGTGAAGGTTAAGGTTAAGTTTAAGTTTATTTATAGGGTAAGGGTTAGGGTTAGGGTTAGGGTTAGGGTTAGGGTTCGCGTTTCGGTTAGGGTTAGGGTTAGGGTTAGGGTTAGGGTTAGGGTTAGGGCTAGGGCTAGGGTTAGAGTTAGAGTTAGGGTTAGGGGTTAGGGTTAGGGTTACGGTTAGGGTTAGGGTTAGGGTTAGGGTTAGGGTTAGGGTTAGAGTTAGGGTTAGGGGTTAGGGTTAGGGTTAGGGTTAGGTTTAGGTTTTCGGTAAGGGTTAGGGTTAGGGTTAGGGTTAGGGTTAGGGTTAGGTTAGGGTTAGGGTTAGGGTTAGGGTTAGGGTTAGGGTTAGGGCAAGGGTTAGGGTTAGGGTTAGGGTTAGGGCTAGGGTTAGGGTTAGAGTTAGAGTTAGGGTTAGGGTTAGCGTTAGGGTTAGGGTTAGGGTTAGGGTTAGGGTTAGGGTTAGAGTTAGGGTTAGGGGTTAGGATTAGGGTTAGGGTTAGGGTTAGGGTTAGGGTTAGGGTTAGGGTTAGGGTTAGGGTTAGGGCTAGGGCTAGGGCTAGGGTTAGGGTTAGGGCAAGGGTTAGGGTTAGGGTTAGGGTTAGGGCTAGGGTTAGGGTTAGAGTTAGGGTTAGGGTTAGGGTTAGGGTTAGGGTTAGGGTTAGGGTTAGGGTTAGGGTTAGAGTTAGGGTTAGGGGTTAGAGTTAGGGTTAGGGTTAGGGTTAGGGTAAGGGTTAGGTTTTCGGTTAGGGTTAGGGTTAGGGTTAGGGTTAGGGTTAGGGTTAGGGTTAGGATTAGGGTTAAGGTTAGGGTTAGGGTTAGTATTAGCGTTTCGGTTAGGGTTAGTGATAGGGTTAGGGTTAGGGTTAGGGTTAGCGTTAGGGTTAGGTTTAGCGTTTCGGGTAGGGTTAGGGTTAGGGTTAGGGTTAGGGTTAGGGCAAGGGTTAGGGTTAGGGTTAGGGCTAGGGTTAGGGCTAGGGTTAGGGTTAGAGTTAGGGTTAGGGTTAGGGTTAGGGGTTAGAGTTAGGGTTAGGGTTAGGGTTAGGGTTAGGGTAAGGGTTAGGTTTTCGGTAAGGGTTAGGGTTAGGGTTAGGGTTAGAGTTAGGGTTAGGGGTTAGGGTTAGGGTTAGGGTTAGGGTTAGGGTTAGGTTTTCGGTTAGGGTTAGGGTTAGGGTTAGGGTTAGGGTTAGGGTTAGGGTTAGGTTAGGGTTAGGGTTAGGGTTACGGTTACGGTTAAGGTTAAGGTTAAGGTTAAGATTAAGGTTAAGGTTACGGGTAGTGTTACGGAAGGGTTAGGGTTAGGGTTAGGGTTAGGGTTAGGGTTAGGATTGGGATTAGGGTTAGGGTTAGTATTAGCGTTTCGGTTAGGGTTAGGGTTAGTGATCGGGTTAGGGTTAGGGTTAGGGTTAGGGTTAGGGTTAGGGTTAGCGTTTCGGTTAGGGTTAGGGTTAGGGTTAGGGTTAGGGTTAGGGTTAGGGTTAGGGTAAGGGTTAGGTTTTCAGTTAGGGTTAGGGTTAGGGTTAGGGTTAGGGTTAGGTTAGGTTAGGGTTAGGGTTAGGGTTAGGGTTATGGTTAGGGTTAGGGTTAGGGTTAGGGTTAGGGTTAGGGTTAGGGTTAAGGTTAAGATTAAGGTGAAGGTGAAGGTGAAGGTTAAGGTTAAGTTTAAGTTTATTGATACGGTAAGGGTTAGGGTTAGGGTTAGGGTTAGGGTTAGGATTAGGGTTAGGTTTTCGGTTAGGATTAGGGTTAGGGTTAGGGTTAGGGTTAGGGTTAGGGTTAGGTTAGGGTTAGGGTTAGGGTTAGGGTTAGGGTTAGGGTTAAGGTTAAGGTTAAGGTTACGATTAAGGTTAAGGTTAAGGTTACGGGTAGTGTTACGGAAGGGTTAGGGTTAGGGTTAGGATTTGGGTTAGGGTTAGGGTTAGGGTTAGCGTTTCGTTTAGGGTTAGGGTTAGGGTTAGGGTTAGGGTTAGCGTTAGGGTTTGGGTTTGGGTTAGGCTTAGGTTTAGGTTTAGGCTTAGGCTTAGGCTTAGGCTTAGGCTTAGGCTTAGGCTTAGGCTTAGGCTTAGGGGTTAGGGTTAGGGTTAGGGTTAGGTTTATGGGTTAGGGATAGTGTTAGGGTTAGGGTTAGGGTTAGGTTTAGCGTTTCGGTTAGGGTTAGGGTTAGAGTTAGGGTTAGGGTTAGGGCTAGGGTTAGGGTTAGGGTTAGGGTTAGGGTTAGGGTTAGGGTTAGAGTTAGGGTTAGGGGTTAGAGTTAGGGTTAGGGTTAGGGTTAGGGTTAGGGTAAGGGTTAGGTTTTCGGTTAGGGTTAGGGTTAGGGTTAGGGTTAGGGTTAGGGTTAGGGTTAGGGTTAGGGTTAGGGTTAGGGTTAAGGTTAAGATTAAGGTTAAGGTTAAGGTGAAGGTGAAGGTTAAGGTTAAGTTTAAGTTTATTTATAGGGTAAGGGTTAGGGTTAGGGTTAGGGTTAGGGTTAGGGTTCGCGTTTCGGTTAGGGTTAGGGTTAGGGTTAGGGTTAGGGTTAGGGCTAGGGTTAGAGTTAGAGTTAGGGTTAGGGGTTAGGGTTAGGGTTACGGTTACGGTTAGGGTTAGGGTTAGGGTTAGGGTTAGGGTTAGGGTTAGGGTTAGGGTTAGGGGTTAGGGTTAGGGTTAGGGTTAGGTTTAGGTTTTCGGTAAGGGTTAGGGTTAGGGTTAGGGTTAGGGTTAGGGTTAGGTTAGGGTTAGGGTTAGGGTTAGGGTTAGGGTTAGGGCAAGGGTTAGGGTTAGGGTTAGGGTTAGGGCTAGGGTTAGGGTTAGAGTTAGAGTTAGGGTTAGGGTTAGCGTTAGGGTTAGGGTTAGGGTTAGGGTTAGGGTTAGGGTTAGGGTTAGAGTTAGGGTTAGGGGTTAGGATTAGGGTTAGGGTTAGGGTTAGGGTTAGGGTTAGGGTTAGGGTTAGGGTTAGGGCTAGGGCTAGGGCTAGGGTTAGGGTTAGGGCAAGGGTTAGGGTTAGGGTTAGGGTTAGGGTTAGGGCTAGGGTTAGGGTTAGAGTTAGGGTTAGGGTTAGGGTTAGGGTTAGGGTTAGGGTTAGGGTTAGGGTTAGGGTTAGAGTTAGGGTTAGGGGTTAGAGTTAGGGTTAGGGTTAGGGTTAGGGTAAGGGTTAGGTTTTCGGTTAGGGTTAGGGTTAGGGTTAGGGTTAGGGTTAGGGTTAGGGTTAGGATTAGGGTTAAGGTTAGGGTTAGGGTTAGTATTAGCGTTTCGGTTAGGGTTAGTGATAGGGTTAGGGTTAGGGTTAGGGTTAGCGTTAGGGTTAGGTTTAGCGTTTCGGGTAGGGTTAGGGTTAGGGTTAGGGTTAGGGTTAGGGCAAGGGTTAGGGTTAGGGTTAGGGCTAGGGTTAGGGCTAGGGTTAGGGTTAGAGTTAGGGTTAGGGTTAGGGTTAGGGGTTAGAGTTAGGGTTAGGGTTAGGGTTAGGGTTAGGGTAAGGGTTAGGTTTTCGGTAAGGGTTAGGGTTAGGGTTAGGGTTAGAGTTAGGGTTAGGGGTTAGGGTTAGGGTTAGGGTTAGGGTTAGGTTTTCGGTTAGGGTTAGGGTTAGGGTTAGGGTTAGGGTTAGGGTTAGGGTTAGGGTTAGGTTAGGGTTAGGGTTAGGGTTACGGTTACGGTTAAGGTTAAGGTTAAGGTTAAGATTAAGGTTAAGGTTACGGGTAGTGTTACGGAAGGGTTAGGGTTAGGGTTAGGGTTAGGGTTAGGGTTAGGATTGGGATTAGGGTTAGGGTTAGTATTAGCGTTTCGGTTAGGGTTAGGGTTAGTGATCGGGTTAGGGTTAGGGTTAGGGTTAGGGTTAGGGTTAGCGTTTCGGTTAGGGTTAGGGTTAGGATTGGGGTTAGGGTTAGGGTTAGCGTTTTCGTTAGGGTTAGGGTCAGGGTTCGGGTTAGGATTAGGGTTAGGGCTATGGTTAGGGTTAGGGTTAGGGTTAGGGTTTCGGTTAGGGTTAGGGTTAGGGTTAGGGTTAGGGTTAGGGTTAGGGTTAAGGTTAGGGTTAGGGTTAGGGTTAGGGTTAGGATTAGGGTTAGGGTTAAGGTTACGGTTAGTGTTACGGTAAGGGTTAGGGTTAGGGTTAGGGTTAGAGTTAGGGTTAGGGTTAGGGTTAGGGTTGGGATTGGGATTGGGGTTAGGGTTAGGGTTATGTATCATAGAATCATAGAATCATAGAATCATAGAATCATAGAGTTGGAAGAGACCACAAGGGCCATCGAGTCCAACCCCCTGCCAAGCAGGAAACACCATCAGAGCACTCCTGACATATGGTTGTCAAGCCTCTGCTTAAAGACCTCCAAAGTAGGAGACTCCACCACACTCCTTGGCAGCAAATTCCACTGTCGAACAGCTCTTACTGTCAGGAAGTTCTTCCTAATGTTTAGGTGGAATCTTCTTTCTTGTAGTTTGGATCCATTGCTCCGTGTCCGCTTCTCTGGAGCAGCAGAAAACAACCTTTCTCCCTCCTCTATGTGACATCCTTTTATATATTTGAACATGGCTATCATATCACCCCTTAACCTCCTCTTCTCCAGGCTAAACATGCCCAGCTCCCTTAGCCGTTCCTCATAAGGCATCGTTTCCAGGCCTTTGACCATTTTGGTTGCCCTCCTCTGGACACGTTCCAGTTTGTCAGTGTCCTTCTTGAATTGTGGTGCCCAGAACTGGACACAGTACTCCAGGTGTGGTCTGACCAGAGCAGAATACAGTGGCACTATTACTTCCCTTGATCTAGATGCTATACTCCTATTGATGCAGCCCAGAATTGCATTGGCTTTTTTAGCTGCCGCGTCACACTGTTGGCTCATGTCAAGTTTGTGGTCAACCAAGACTCCTAGATCCTTTTCACAGGTACTGCTCTCAAGCCAGGTGTCACCCATCTTGTATTTGTGCCTCTCATTTTTTTTTGCCCAAGTGCAATACTTTACATTTCTCCCTGTTAAAATTCATCTTGTTTATTTTTGCCCAGTTCTCTAATCTGTCAAGGTCGTTTTGAAGTGTGATCCTGTCCTCTGGGGTGTTAGCCACCCCTCCCAGTTTGGTGTCATCTGCAAATTTGATCAGGATGCCCTTGAGTCCATCATCCAAGTCGTTGATAAAGATGTTGAATAAGACCGGGCCCAAGACAGAACCCTGTGGCACCCCACTAGTCACTCTTCTCCAGGATGAAGAGGAACCATTGATGAGCACCCTTTGGGTTCGGTCAGTCAGCCAGTTACAAATCCACTGAGTGGTAGCATAGTCAAGACCGCATTTTACCAGCTTCTTTACAAGAATATCATGGGGCACCTTGTCAAATGCCTTGCTGAAATCAAGGTAGGCTACATCCACTGCGTTCCCTTCATCTACCAGGCTTGTAATTCTGTCAAAAAACGAGATCAGGTTAGTCTGACATGACTTATTTTTCAGAAATCCATGCTGACTATTGGTGATCACAGCATTCCTTTCTAGGTGCTCACAGACTGTTTGCTTAATGATCTGCTCCAGAATCTTCCCTGCTATTGATGTCAGACTGACTGGGCGGTAATTATTTGGGTCCTCTCTTTTCCCCTTTTTGAAAATAGGGACAACATTTGCCCTCCTCCAGTCTGCCGGGACTTCGCCTGTTCTCCAGGAATTCTCAAAGATGACTGCCAGTGGTTCTGAGATCACATCTGCCAGTTCTTTTAATACTCTTGGATGCAGTTCATCTGGCCCTGGAGACTTGAATACATCTAAACTAGCCAAATATTCTTGTACTATCTCCTTAGTTATTCTGGGCTGTGTTTCCTTTGCTGAATCATTTGCTCCAAATTCTTCAGGTCGGGCATTGTTTTCTTTATCGGAGAAGACTGAGGCAAAGAAGGCATTGAGGAGTTCAGCCCTTTCTGTGTCCCCTGTTTGCATTTCACCATCTTCTCCTCTGAGTGACCCCATTGTTTCTTTGTTCTTCCTTTTGCTACGAACATACCCATAAAAGCCTTTTTTGTTGCTTTTAACCTCTCTAGCAAGCCTGAGTTCATTCTGTGCTTTAGCTTTTCTGACTTTGTGTCTACACGTGCTGGCTATTTGTTTGAATTCCTCTTTGGTGGTTTCCCCCCTTTTCCATTTTTTGTACACATCCTTTTTTAATCTTAATTCAGTTAATAGTTCTTTAGATAGCCACCCTGGCTTCTTTAGGCACCTTCCATGTTTCCGTCTCATTGGTATTGCCTGACGTTGTGCTTTTAGTATCTCCCTCTTAACAAACTCCCAGCCATCATGAACTCCCTTTCCTTTTAGTATTGTTGTCCATGGGATCTCACCCAGCACTTCCCTAAGTTTTATGAAGTCGGCTTTCTTAAAGTCAAGAAATTGAGTCCTAGTATGCTTGGCTGCTCCTTTCCGCTGTATAGTAAACTTCAGAAGAGCATGATCACTCGCGCCTAATGATCCTTCCACTTCTACCCCACTAACCAGGTCATCAACATTGGTTAGGACCAGATCTAAAATGGCTGTTCCTCTTGTTGCTTCTCCCACTTTCTGGACAATGAAGTTGTCTGCAAGGCCAGTGAGGAATCTGTTTGACCTTATGCTCTTGGCTGAGTTTGACGTCCAACAAATATCCGGGTAATTGAAGTCCCCCATTACTACTATCTCCCTTCCTTTTGCATGCTTGGCCATCTGTTCCAGGAAGGCATCATCTATGTCCTCCGTTTGGCTTGGGGATCTATAGTAAACTCCCACAATGTAAAGGTAAAGGTAAAGGTACCCCTGCCCGTACGGGCCAGTCTTGACAGACTCTGGGGTTTGTGCGCCCATCTCACTCAAGAGGCCGGGGGCCAGCGCTGTCCGGAGACACTTCCGGGTCACGTGGCCAGCGTGACATTGCTGCTCTGGCGAGCCAGAGCCGCACACGGAAACGCCGTTTACCTTCCCCCTAGTAAGCGGTCCCTATTTATCTACTTGCACCCGAGGGTGCTTTCGAACTGCTAGGTTGGCAGGCGCTGGGACCGAACAACGGGAGCGCACCCCGCCGCGGGGATTTGAACCGCCGACCTTTCGATCGGCAAGCCCTAGGCGCTGAGGCTTTTACCCACAGCGCCACCCGCGTCCCTAAAAACCTAAAAACTCCCACAATGAGGTCTCTGTTATTCTTCTCTCCCTTAATTTTGACCCAAATGCTCTCACTTTGGCTTTGAGGATCTAAATCTTGGATCTCTTCACAGGTATACACATCCCTGACATATAACGCCACTCCTCCTCCTTTCTTGACTGGTCTGTTTCTCTGAAAAAGATTGTATCCCCCCATTATTACATTCCAATCGTGGGACTTATCCCACCAGGTTTCAGTGATGCCTATTATGTCATA
>NC_138765.1:95038205-95045705 GCF_965113315.1 Podarcis vaucheri
AAGGTTAAGGTGAAGGTGAAGGTTAAAGTTAAGTTTAAGTTTATTTATAGGGTAAGGGTTAGGGTTAGGGTTAGGGTTAGGGTTAGGGTTCGCGTTTCGGTTAGGGTTAGGGTTAGGGTTAGGGTTAGGGTTAGGGCTAGGGTTAGAGTTAGAGTTAGGGTTAGGGGTTAGGGTTAGGGTTACGGTTAGGGTTAGGGTTAGGGTTAGGGTTAGGGTTAGAGTTAGGGTTAGGGGTTAGGGTTAGGGTTAGGGTTAGGTTTAGGTTTTCGGTAAGGGTTAGGGTTAGGGTTAGGGTTAGGGTTAGGGTTAGGTTAGGGTTAGGGTTAGGGTTAGGGTTAGGGCAAGGGTTAGGGTTAGGGTTAGGGTTAGGGCTAGGGTTAGGGTTAGAGTTAGAGTTAGGGTTAGGGTTAGCGTTAGGGTTAGGGTTAGGGTTAGGGTTAGGGTTAGGGTTAGAGTTAGGGTTAGGGGTTAGGATTAGGGTTAGGGTTAGGGTTAGGGTTAGGGTTAGGGTTAGGGTTAGGGTTAGGGCTAGGGCTAGGGCTAGGGTTAGGGTTAGGGCAAGGGTTAGGGTTAGGGTTAGGGTTAGGGTTAGGGCTAGGGTTAGGGTTAGAGTTAGGGTTAGGGTTAGGGTTAGGGTTAGGGTTAGGGTTAGGGTTAGGGTTAGGGTTAGAGTTAGGGTTAGGGGTTAGAGTTAGGGTTAGGGTTAGGGTTAGGGTAAGGGTTAGGTTTTCGGTTAGGGTTAGGGTTAGGGTTAGGGTTAGGGTTAGGGTTAGGGTTAGGATTAGGGTTAAGGTTAGGGTTAGGGTTAGTATTAGCGTTTCGGTTAGGGTTAGTGATAGGGTTAGGGTTAGGGTTAGGGTTAGCGTTAGGGTTAGGTTTAGCGTTTCGGGTAGGGTTAGGGTTAGGGTTAGGGTTAGGGTTAGGGCAAGGGTTAGGGTTAGGGTTAGGGCTAGGGTTAGGGCTAGGGTTAGGGTTAGAGTTAGGGTTAGGGTTAGGGTTAGGGGTTAGAGTTAGGGTTAGGGTTAGGGTTAGGGTTAGGGTAAGGGTTAGGTTTTCGGTAAGGGTTAGGGTTAGGGTTAGGGTTAGAGTTAGGGTTAGGGGTTAGGGTTAGGGTTAGGGTTAGGGTTAGGTTTTCGGTTAGGGTTAGGGTTAGGGTTAGGGTTAGGGTTAGGGTTAGGGTTAGGTTAGGGTTAGGGTTAGGGTTACGGTTACGGTTAAGGTTAAGGTTAAGGTTAAGATTAAGGTTAAGGTTACGGGTAGTGTTACGGAAGGGTTAGGGTTAGGGTTAGGGTTAGGGTTAGGGTTAGGATTGGGATTAGGGTTAGGGTTAGTATTAGCGTTTCGGTTAGGGTTAGGGTTAGTGATCGGGTTAGGGTTAGGGTTAGGGTTAGGGTTAGGGTTAGCGTTTCGGTTAGGGTTAGGGTTAGGATTGGGGTTAGGGTTAGGGTTAGCGTTTTCGTTAGGGTTAGGGTCAGGGTTCGGGTTAGGATTAGGGTTAGGGCTATGGTTAGGGTTAGGGTTAGGGTTAGGGTTTCGGTTAGGGTTAGGGTTAGGGTTAGGGTTAGGGTTAGGGTTAAGGTTAGGGTTAGGGTTAGGGTTAGGGTTAGGATTAGGGTTAGGGTTAAGGTTACGGTTAGTGTTACGGTAAGGGTTAGGGTTAGGGTTAGGGTTAGAGTTAGGGTTAGGGTTAGGGTTGGGATTGGGATTGGGGTTAGGGTTAGGGTTATGTATCATAGAATCATAGAATCATAGAATCATAGAATCATAGAGTTGGAAGAGACCACAAGGGCCATCGAGTCCAACCCCCTGCCAAGCAGGAAACACCATCAGAGCACTCCTGACATATGGTTGTCAAGCCTCTGCTTAAAGACCTCCAAAGTAGGAGACTCCACCACACTCCTTGGCAGCAAATTCCACTGTCGAACAGCTCTTACTGTCAGGAAGTTCTTCCTAATGTTTAGGTGGAATCTTCTTTCTTGTAGTTTGGATCCATTGCTCCGTGTCCGCTTCTCTGGAGCAGCAGAAAACAACCTTTCTCCCTCCTCTATGTGACATCCTTTTATATATTTGAACATGGCTATCATATCACCCCTTAACCTCCTCTTCTCCAGGCTAAACATGCCCAGCTCCCTTAGCCGTTCCTCATAAGGCATCGTTTCCAGGCCTTTGACCATTTTGGTTGCCCTCCTCTGGACACGTTCCAGTTTGTCAGTGTCCTTCTTGAATTGTGGTGCCCAGAACTGGACACAGTACTCCAGGTGTGGTCTGACCAGAGCAGAATACAGTGGCACTATTACTTCCCTTGATCTAGATGCTATACTCCTATTGATGCAGCCCAGAATTGCATTGGCTTTTTTAGCTGCCGCGTCACACTGTTGGCTCATGTCAAGTTTGTGGTCAACCAAGACTCCTAGATCCTTTTCACAGGTACTGCTCTCAAGCCAGGTGTCACCCATCTTGTATTTGTGCCTCTCATTTTTTTTTGCCCAAGTGCAATACTTTACATTTCTCCCTGTTAAAATTCATCTTGTTTATTTTTGCCCAGTTCTCTAATCTGTCAAGGTCGTTTTGAAGTGTGATCCTGTCCTCTGGGGTGTTAGCCACCCCTCCCAGTTTGGTGTCATCTGCAAATTTGATCAGGATGCCCTTGAGTCCATCATCCAAGTCGTTGATAAAGATGTTGAATAAGACCGGGCCCAAGACAGAACCCTGTGGCACCCCACTAGTCACTCTTCTCCAGGATGAAGAGGAACCATTGATGAGCACCCTTTGGGTTCGGTCAGTCAGCCAGTTACAAATCCACTGAGTGGTAGCATAGTCAAGACCGCATTTTACCAGCTTCTTTACAAGAATATCATGGGGCACCTTGTCAAATGCCTTGCTGAAATCAAGGTAGGCTACATCCACTGCGTTCCCTTCATCTACCAGGCTTGTAATTCTGTCAAAAAACGAGATCAGGTTAGTCTGACATGACTTATTTTTCAGAAATCCATGCTGACTATTGGTGATCACAGCATTCCTTTCTAGGTGCTCACAGACTGTTTGCTTAATGATCTGCTCCAGAATCTTCCCTGCTATTGATGTCAGACTGACTGGGCGGTAATTATTTGGGTCCTCTCTTTTCCCCTTTTTGAAAATAGGGACAACATTTGCCCTCCTCCAGTCTGCCGGGACTTCGCCTGTTCTCCAGGAATTCTCAAAGATGACTGCCAGTGGTTCTGAGATCACATCTGCCAGTTCTTTTAATACTCTTGGATGCAGTTCATCTGGCCCTGGAGACTTGAATACATCTAAACTAGCCAAATATTCTTGTACTATCTCCTTAGTTATTCTGGGCTGTGTTTCCTTTGCTGAATCATTTGCTCCAAATTCTTCAGGTCGGGCATTGTTTTCTTTATCGGAGAAGACTGAGGCAAAGAAGGCATTGAGGAGTTCAGCCCTTTCTGTGTCCCCTGTTTGCATTTCACCATCTTCTCCTCTGAGTGACCCCATTGTTTCTTTGTTCTTCCTTTTGCTACGAACATACCCATAAAAGCCTTTTTTGTTGCTTTTAACCTCTCTAGCAAGCCTGAGTTCATTCTGTGCTTTAGCTTTTCTGACTTTGTGTCTACACGTGCTGGCTATTTGTTTGAATTCCTCTTTGGTGGTTTCCCCCCTTTTCCATTTTTTGTACACATCCTTTTTTAATCTTAATTCAGTTAATAGTTCTTTAGATAGCCACCCTGGCTTCTTTAGGCACCTTCCATGTTTCCGTCTCATTGGTATTGCCTGACGTTGTGCTTTTAGTATCTCCCTCTTAACAAACTCCCAGCCATCATGAACTCCCTTTCCTTTTAGTATTGTTGTCCATGGGATCTCACCCAGCACTTCCCTAAGTTTTATGAAGTCGGCTTTCTTAAAGTCAAGAAATTGAGTCCTAGTATGCTTGGCTGCTCCTTTCCGCTGTATAGTAAACTTCAGAAGAGCATGATCACTCGCGCCTAATGATCCTTCCACTTCTACCCCACTAACCAGGTCATCAACATTGGTTAGGACCAGATCTAAAATGGCTGTTCCTCTTGTTGCTTCTCCCACTTTCTGGACAATGAAGTTGTCTGCAAGGCCAGTGAGGAATCTGTTTGACCTTATGCTCTTGGCTGAGTTTGACGTCCAACAAATATCCGGGTAATTGAAGTCCCCCATTACTACTATCTCCCTTCCTTTTGCATGCTTGGCCATCTGTTCCAGGAAGGCATCATCTATGTCCTCCGTTTGGCTTGGGGATCTATAGTAAACTCCCACAATGTAAAGGTAAAGGTAAAGGTACCCCTGCCCGTACGGGCCAGTCTTGACAGACTCTGGGGTTTGTGCGCCCATCTCACTCAAGAGGCCGGGGGCCAGCGCTGTCCGGAGACACTTCCGGGTCACGTGGCCAGCGTGACATTGCTGCTCTGGCGAGCCAGAGCCGCACACGGAAACGCCGTTTACCTTCCCGCTAGTAAGCGGTCCCTATTTATCTACTTGCACCCGAGGGTGCTTTCGAACTGCTAGGTTGGCAGGCGCTGGGACCGAACAACGGGAGCGCACCCCGCCGCGGGGATTTGAACCGCCGACCTTTCGATCGGCAAGCCCTAGGCGCTGAGGCTTTTACCCACAGCGCCACCCGCGTCCCTAAAAACCTAAAAACTCCCACAATGAGGTCTCTGTTATTCTTCTCTCCCTTAATTTTGACCCAAATGCTCTCACTTTGGCTTTGAGGATCTAAATCTTGGATCTCTTCACAGGTATACACATCCCTGACATATAACGCCACTCCTCCTCCTTTCTTGACTGGTCTGTTTCTCTGAAAAAGATTGTATCCCCCCATTATTACATTCCAATCGTGGGACTTATCCCACCAGGTTTCAGTGATGCCTATTATGTCATATTTAGTTTGCTGTACCAAGAGCTCAAGCTCATCTTGTTTATTTCCCATGCTTTGCGCATTAGTGTACAGACATTGAAGTCCATTAATCATTCCCCCGTGTCTCTTATTTAAGGATTTTTTCCTCCCACCACTAGGTCCGCGTGCTGTTTGCTCCATTTGGTCTATGACATTTGGATGATCATCTTCATTAATTGATAGACTCCTACCTTCAGGAGCACTGTCTCCCTCCCCCACATTATGTTTAGGGTTAAGGTTAGGGTTGGGGTTGGGGTTTGGGTTAGAGTTAGAGTTAGCCTTAGGGTTCGGTTTAGCGTTTCAGTTAGGGTTAGGGTTATGGTTAGAGTTGGGGTTAGGGTTAGGGTTAGGGTTAGGGTTAGGGTTAGGGTTAGAGTTAGAGTTAGGGTTAGGGGTTAGGGTTAGGGTTAGGGTTAGGGTTAGGGTTAGGGTAAGGGTTAGGTTTTCGGTTAGGGTTAGGGTTAGGGTTAGGGTTAGGGTTAGGGTTAGGGTTAGGGTTAGGGTTAGGGTTAGGGTTAGGGTTAAGGTTAAGTTTAAGTTTAAGGTTAAGGTTAAGGTTAAGTTTATTGATAGGGTAAGGGTTAGGGTTAGGGTTAGGGTTAGGTTAAGCGTTTCGGTTAGGGTTAGGGTTAGGGTTAGGTTAGGGTTAGGGTTAGGGTTAGGGTTAGGGTTAAGGTTAAGGTTAAGTTTATTGATAGGGTAAGGGTTAGGGTTAGGGTTAGGGTTAGGGTTAAGGTTAAGGTTAAGGTTAAGGTTAAGGTTAAGGTTAAGTTTATTGATAGGGTTAGGGTTAGGGTTAGGGTTAGGATTAAGGTTAAGGTTAAGGTTAAGGTTAAGGTTAAGGTTAAGGTTAAGGTTAAGTTTATTGATAGGGTAAGGGTTAGGGTTAGGGTTAGGGTTAGGGTTAGGGTTAGGGTTAGGGTTAGCGTTTCGGTTAGGGTTAGGGTTAGGGTTAGGGTTAGGGTTAGGGTTAGGGTTAGGGTTAGGGCTAGGGCTAGGGCTAGGGCTAGGGTTAGAGTTAGAGTTAGGGTTAGGGGTTAGGGTTAGGGTTAGGGTTAGGGTTAGGGTTAGGCTTAGGGTTAGGGTTGGGATTGGGATTGGGGTTAGGGTTAGGGTTAGGGTTAGGTTAGGGTTAGGGTTAGGGTTAGGGTTAGGGTTAAGGTTAAGGTTAAGGTTAAGGTTAAGTTTATTGATAGGGTAAGGGTTAGGGTTAGGGTTAGGGTTAAGGTTAAGGTTAAGGTTAAGGTTAAGGTTAAGGTTAAGGTTAAGGTTAAGTTTATTGATAGGGTTAGGGTTAGGGTTAGGGTTAGGGTTAGGGTTAGGGCTAGGGTTAGGGTTAGGGTTAGGGTTAGGGTTAGGGTTGGGATTGGGGTTAGGGTTAGGGTTAGAGTTAGGGGTTAGAGTTAGGGTTAGGGTTAGGGTTAGGGTAAGGGTTAGGTTTTCGGTTAGGGTTAGGGTTAGGGTTAGGGTTAGGGTTAGGGTTAAGGTTACGGTTAGTGTTACGGTAAGGGTTAGGGTTAGGGTTAGGGTTAGGGTTAGGGTTAGGGTTAGGGTTAGGCTTAGGCTTAGGCTTAGGGTTGGGATTGGGATTGGGGTTAGGGTTAGGGTTAGGGTTATGTTTAGGGTTAAGGTTAGGGTTGGGTTTGGGGTTTGGGTTAGAGTTAGAGTTAGCCTTAGGGTTCGGTTTAGCGTTTCAGTTAGGGTTAGGGTTATGGTTAGAGTTAGGGTTAGGGTTAGGGTTAGGGTTAGGGTTAGGGTTAGGGTTAGAGTTAGAGTTAGGGTTAGGGGTTAGGGTTAGGGTTAGGGTTAGGGTTAGTGTTGGGTTAGGGTTAGGGTTAGGGTTAGGGTTAGGTTTGCGGTTAGGGTTAGGGTTAGGGTTAGGGTTAGGGTTAGGGTTAGGGTTAGGTTAGGGTTAGGGTTAAGGTTAAGGTTAAGGTTAAGGTTACGGGTAGTGTTACGGAAGGGTTAGGGTTAGGATTGGGGTTCGGGTTAGGGTTCGGGTTAGGGTTAGGATTGGGATTAGGGTTAGGGTTAGGGTTAGTATTAGCGTTTCGGTTAGGGTTAGGGTTAGTGATAGGGTTAGGGTTAGGGTTAGGGTTAGGGTTAGCGTTTCGGTTAGGGTTAGTATTGGGGTTAGGGTTAGGGTTAGGGTTAGGGTTTTCGTTAGGGTTAGGGTTCGGGTTCGGGTTCGGGTTAGGATTGGGGTTAGGGCTAGGGTTAGGGTTAGGGTTAGGGTTAGGGTTAGGGTTTCGGTTAGGGTTAGGGTTAGGGTTAGGGTTAGGGTTAAGGTTAAGGTTAAGGTTAGGGTTAGGGTTAGGGTTAGGGTTAGGGTTAGGGTTAGGGTTAAGGTTACGGTTAGTGTTACGGTAAGGGTTAGGGTTAGGGTTAGGATTGGGGTTAGGGTTAGGGTTAGGGTTAGGGTTAGGGTTAGCGTTTCGGTTAGGGTGAGGATTGGGGTTAGGGTAAGGGTTATGTTTAGGGTTAAGGTTAGGGTTGGGGTTGGGGTTTGGGTTAGAGTTAGAGTTAGCCTTAGGGTTCGGTTTAGCTATTCAGTTAGGGTTAGGGTTATGGTTAGAGTT
>NC_138765.1:95080705-95083205 GCF_965113315.1 Podarcis vaucheri
GGGTTAGACTTAGGGTTAGGGTTTCGGTTAGGGTTAGGGTTAGGGTTAGGGTTAGACTTAGGGTTAGGGTTTCGGTTAGGGTTAGGGTTCAGGTTATGGCTAGGGTTAGGGTTAGGGTTACGGTTAGGGTTAGGGTTAGGGTTAGGGTTAGGGTTGGGGTTGGGGTTAGGGTTGGGGTTGGGGTTAGGGTTGGGGTTGGGGTTAGGGTTAGGGTTAGGGTTAGGGTTAGAGTTAGAATTAGGCTTAGGGTTAGGTTTAGCGTTTCAGTTAGGGTTATGGTTATGGTTAGGGTTAGGGTTAGGGTTAGGGTTAGGGTTAGGGTTAGGATTGGGGTTAGGGTTAGGGTCAGGGTTAGGGTTAGGGTTAGGGTTAGGGTTATGGCTAGGGTTAGGGAAAGGGTTAGGGTTAGGGTTAGGGTTAGGGTTAGGGTAAGGGTTAGCATTTCGGTTACGGTTAGGGTTAGGGTGAGGGTGAGGGTGAGGTTTAGGGTTGGGGTTGGGGTTAGGGTTAGGGTTAGGATTAGGGTTAGGGTTGCGGTTAGGGTTGGGGTTGGGGTTGGGGTTAGGGTTAGGGTTAGGGTTAGAATTAGATTTAGGCTTAGGGTTAGGTTTAGCGTTTCAGTTAGGGTTAGGGTTATGGTTAGGGTTGGGGTTAGACTTAGGGTTAGGGTTAGGGTTAGGGTTAGGGTTAGGGTTAGGGTTAGACTTAGGGTTAGGGTTAGGATAGGGGTTAGGGTTAGCGTTTTGGTTAGGGTTAGGGTTAGGGTTAGGGTTGGGGTTAGGGTTAGAGTTAGAGTTAGAGTTAGCCTTAGGGTTCGGTTTAGCGTTTCAGTTAGGGTTAGGGTTAGGGTTATGGTTAGAGTTGGGGTTAGGGTTAGGGTTAGGGTTAGACTTAGGGTTAGGGTTAGGGTTATGGTTAGGGTTAGGGTTAGGGTTAGGGTTAGGGTTAGGGTTAGGGTTAGGGTTAGGGTTAGGGTTAGGGTTAGGCTTAGGGTTAGGGTTAGGTTTAGGGTTAGGGTTAGGGTAAGGGTTTGCGTTTCGGTTAGGGTTAGGGTTAGGGTTAGGGTTACGGTTACGGTTAGGGTCAGGGTTAGGATTGGGGTTAGGATTAGGGTTAGGGTTATCGTATCGGTTAGGGTTAGGGTTAGGGTTAGACATAGGGTCAGGGTTAGGGTTAGGGTTAGCGTTTCGGTTAGGGTTAGGGTTAGGGTTAGGGTTAGGGTTAGGGTTTCGGTTAGGGTTAGGGTTAGGGTTAGGTTAGGTTAGGTTAGGGTTAGGGTTAGGGTTAGGGTTAAGGTTAAGGTTAAGGTTAAGGTTAAGGGTAGTGTTACGGGTTAGGGTTAGGGTTAGGGTTAGGGTTAGGGTTAGGGTTAGTATTGGGGTTAGGGTTAGGGTTAGGATTAGCGTTTCGGTTAGGGTGAGGATTGGGGTTAGGGTAAGGGTTAGGGTTAGTGTTTTCGTTAGGGTTAGGGTTAGGGTTAGGATTGGGGCTAGGGTTTGGGTTAGGGTTAGGGTTATGGTTATGGTTATGGTTAGGGTTAGTGTTAGGGTTAAGGTTACGGTTAGTGTTACCGTAAGGGTTAGGGTTAGGGTTAGGATTGGAGTTAGGGTTAGGGTTAGGGTTAGGGTTAGGGATAGGGTTAGGGTTAGGGTTAGGGTTAGGAATAGCGTTTCGGTTAGGGTTAGGGTTACGAATAGGGTTAGGGTTAGGATTGGGGTTAGGGTTAGGGTTAGCGTTTCAGTTAGGGTGAGGATTGGGGTTAGGGTTAGGGTTAGTGTTTTCGTAAGGGTTAGGGTTAGGGTTAGGGTTAGGGTTAGGGTTAGGGTTAGGGTTAGGGTTAGGGTTAGGGTTAGGGTTAGGATTAGGGTCAGGGTTGCTTCCAGATCCTAGCTCACAGAGGATCACGCCAGCCAGCGATCATTAAATAAAAGTCTTTATTGAGTTACAGTCTCCATTCTCAAGCTGCTGCGTGCAACTCTACGTCTTATGCTTAGATCGGCAAAGCTCCGTCTGAGTCTCCGCCCCTTGTGCACCAACTTAATATCCTAGCCCTGCTCCACCTTTTCCGCCTGACAGTTCTCCTCTGGGTCCCTCTGCCCCCCGGGGTCTCTTCCTTCCGGGATTCTTCTGACGCTAACCCCCCAGACCCTTCTGTCTCCTTGCGCCGGGCTTTAGGACCTGGCTCCCTTTCCGGGCTGCCTACTGCGCCACCTTCCTGTGCATTTGAACTTGGCGCGCGCGCCCAACCTTCCACTTTCCGTCTAACCGTCTCTTCGCTCCCCGATGGAGGTGTGGCCACTCCTGACTCGTGCCCTCCCTCCTGTTGTGAGCTGCCAGCGCATGATCCCTGGCGCCCTTCCTCATCCCTGCTCTCTGGCGGTGACGCTGGTCCCGATTTCCAACTGCTCCCCTCTGAGTCCCCTCTGGCTCTATCTTCCTGGGGTGTCCCCCTAGTCTCCCCCCTTGCCCTGGCCACTGGTGCTCCTTTTTGTGAATCTTC
>NC_138765.1:95085705-95113205 GCF_965113315.1 Podarcis vaucheri
GGATTGCGGTTAGGGTTAGGGTTATGGTTAGGGTTAGGCTTAGCGTTTCGTTTAGGGTTAGCGTTTCGTTTAGGGTTAGGGTTTTGGTTAGGGTTAGGGTTAGGGTTAGGGTAAGGGTTTCGTTTAGGGTTAGGGTTAGGGTTAGGGTTAGGGTTAGGGTTAGGGTTAGGTTAGGTTAGGGTTAGGGTTAGGGTTAAGGTTAAGGTTAAGGTTAAGGATACGGTTAAGGTTAAGGTTAAGGTTACGGGTAGTGTTACGGGTTAGGGTTAGGGTTAGGGTTAGGGTTAGGATTAGGCTTAGGGTTAGGGTTGGGGTAAGGGTTAGGGTTAGGGTTAGTATTGGGGTTAGGGTTAGGGTTAGGGTTAGGATTAGCGTTTCGGTTAGGGTGAGGATTGGGGTTAGGGTAAGGGTTAGGGTTAGTGTTTTCGTTAGGGTTAGGGTTAGGGTTAGGATTGGGGCTAGGGTTTGGGTAAGGGTTAGGGTTAGGGTTAGGGTTAGGGTTAGGGTTAGGGTTAGGGTTAGTGTTAGGGTTAGGGTTAAGGTTACGGTTAGTGTTACGGTAAGGGTTAGGGTTAGGGTTAGTGTTAGGATTGGAGTTAGGGTTAGGGTTAGGGTTAGGGTTAGGATTGGAGTTAGGGTTAGGGTTAGGGTTAGGGTTAGGGTTAGGGTTAGGGTTAGGGTTAGGGTTAGGGTTAGGGATAGGGTTAGGGTTAGGGTTAGGGATAGGGTTAGGGTTAGGGTTAGGAATAGCGTTTCGGTTAGGGTTAGGGTTACGAATAGGGTTAGGGTTAGGATTGGGGTTAGGGTTACGGTTAGCGTTTCAGTTAGGGTGAGGATTGGGGTTAGGGTTAGGGTTAGTGTTTTCGTTAGGGTTAGGGTTAGGATTAGGGTTAGGGTTAGGGTTAGGATTAGGGTTAGGGTTAGGGTTAGGGTTAGGGTTATGGTTAGTGTTAGTGTTAGTGTTAGTGTTACGGTAAGGGTTAGATTTAGGGTTAGGAGTGGGGTTAGGGTTAGGGTTCCGCTTAGGGTTAGTCTTAGGGTTAGGGTTAGGGTTACGGTTACGGTTAGTGTTACGCTTATGGTTAGGGTTAGGGTTAGGATTGCGGTTAGGGTTAGGGTTATGGTTAGGGTTAGGCTTAGCGTTTCGTTTAGGGTTAGCGTTTCGTTTAGGGTTAGGGTTTTGGTTAGGGTTAGGGTAAGGGTTTCGTTTAGGGTTAGGGTTAGGGTTAGGGTTAGGGTTAGGTTAGGTTAGGGTTAGGGTTAGGGTTAGGGTTAGGGTTAGGGTTAGGGTTAAGGTTAAGGTTAAGGTTAAGGATACGGTTAAGGTTAAGGTTAAGGTTACGGGTAGTGTTACGGGTTAGGGTTAGGGTTAGGGTTAGGGTTAGGGTTAGGGTTAGGATTAGGCTTAGGGTTAGGGTTGGGGTAAGGGTTAGGGTTAGGGTTAGTATTGGGGTTAGGGTTAGGGTTAGGGTTAGGATTAGCGTTTCGGTTAGGGTGAGGATTGGGGTTAGGGTAAGGGTTAGGGTTAGTGTTTTCGTTAGGGTTAGGGTTAGGGTTAGGATTGGGGCTAGGGTTTGGGTAAGGGTTAGGGTTAGGGTTAGGGTTAGGGTTAGGGTTAGGGTTAGGGTTAGGGTTAGGGTTAGGGTTATGGTTAGGGTTAGTGTTAGGGTTAGGGTTAAGGTTACGGTTAGTGTTACGGTAAGGGTTAGGGTTAGGGTTAGGGTTAGGATTGGAGTTAGGGTTAGGGTTAGGGTTAGGGTTAGGATTGGAGTTAGGGTTAGGGTTAGGGTTAGGGTTAGGGTTAGGGTTAGGGTTAGGGATAGGGTTAGGGTTAGGGTTAGGGATAGGGTTAGGGTTAGGGTTAGGAATAGCGTTTCGGTTAGGGTTAGGGTTACGAATAGGGTTAGGGTTAGGATTGGGGTTAGGGTTACGGTTAGCGTTTCAGTTAGGGTGAGGATTGGGGTTAGGGTTAGGGTTAGTGTTTTCGTTAGGGTTAGGGTTAGGGTTAGGATTAGGGTTAGGGTTAGGGTTAGGGTTAGGAATAGCGTTTCGGTTAGGGTTAGGGTTAGGAATACGGTTAGGGTTAGGATTGGGGTTAGGGTTAGGGTTAGGTTTAGCGTTTCGGTTAGGGTTAGGTTTGGGGTTAGGGTTAACGTTTTGGTTAGGGTTAGGGTTATGATTGGGGTTAGGTCTAGGGTTAGGGTTAGGGTTAGCATTTCGGTTAGGGATAGGGTTAGGGTTAGGCTTAGGGTTAGGGTTAGGTTTAGGGTTAGGGTTAGGGTTAGGGTTAGGGTTGGGGTTAGGGTTAGACTTAGGGTCAGGGTTAGGGTTAGGGTTAAGGTTAGGGTTAGGGTTACGGTTAGGGTCAGGGTTAGGATTGGGGTTAGGATTAGGGTTAGGGTTATCGTATCGGTTAGGGTTAGGGTTAGGGTTAGGGTTAAGGTTAGGGTTAGGGTTAGGGTTAGGGTTAGGGTTAGGGTTAGGATTAGGATTGGCGTTAGGGTTAGGGTTAGAATTAGAGTTAGGCTTAGGGTTAGGTTTAGCGTTTCAGTTAGGGTTAGGGTTATGTTTAGCGTTGGGGTTAGGGTTAGGGTTAGGGTTAGACTTAGGGTTAGACTTAGGGTCAGGGTTAGGGTTAGGGTTAAGGTTAGGGTTAGGGTTACGGTTAGGGTCAGGGTTCGGATTGGGGTTAGGATTAGGGTTAGGGTTATCGTATCGGTTAGGGTTAGGGATAAGGTTAGGGTTAGGGTTAGGATTAAGATTGGGGTTAGGGTTAGGGTTAGGGTTAGGGTTAGGGTTAGGGTTAGGTTTAGGGTTAGTTTTAGGGTTAGGAATAGCATTTCGGTTAGGGTTAGGGTTAGGGTTATGGCTAGGGTTAGGGAAAGGGTTAGGGTTAGGGTAAGGGTTAGCATTTCGGTTACGGTTAGGGTTAGGGTGAGGGTGAGGGTGAGGGTTGGGGTTGGGGTTAGGGTTAGGATTAGGGTTAGGGTTAGGGTTTGGGTTTGGGTAGGGGTTGGGGTTAGGGTTAGGGTTAGAATTAGAGTTAGGCTTAGGGTTAGTTTTAGCGTTTCAGTTAGGGTTAGGGTTATGGTTAGGGTTGGGGTTAGGGTTAGGGTTAGGGTTAGGGTTAGGGAAAGGGTTAGGGTTAGGGTTAGGGTTAGGGTTAGGGTTAGGGTAAGGGTTAGCATTTCGGTTACGGTTAGGGTTAGGGTGAGGGTGAGGGTGAGGGTTGGGGTTGGGGTTATGGCTAGGGTTAGGGAAAGGGTTAGGGTTAGGGTAAGGGTTAGCATTTCGGTTACGGTTAGGGTTAGGGTGAGGGTGAGGGTGAGGGTTGGGGTTGGGGTTAGGGTTAGGATTAGGGTTGGGGTTTGGGTAGGGGTTGGGGATAGGGTTAGGGTTAGAATTAGAGTTAGGCTTAGGGTTAGGTTTAGCGTTTCAGTTAGGGTTAGGGTTATGGTTAGGGTTGGGGTTAGGGTTAGGGTTAGGGTTAGGGTTAGGGTTAGGGTTAGGGTTAGGGTTAGGGTTAGGGTTAGGATCAGGGTTAGGGTTAGGGTTAGGGTTAGGATTGGGGCTGGATTGGGGTTATGATTAGGGTTAGGGTTAGCATTTCGGTTAGGGTTAGGGTTAGGGTTAGGGTTAGGATTAGCGTTTCGGTTAGGGTTAGGGTTAGCGTTTCGTTTAGGGTTATGGTTAGGGTTTGGGTTAGGGTTAGGTTTAGGGTTTCGGTTAGGGTTAGAGTTAGGATTAGGGTTGGGGTTAGGGTTCCGGGTAGGGTTAGGGTTACGGTTAGGTTTAGGGTTACGGTTACGGTTACGGTTACGGTTAGTGTTACGCTTATGGTTAGGGTTAGGGTTAGGGTTAGGATTGGGGTTAGGGTTAGGGTTAAGGTTAGTGTTTCGGTTAGGGTTAGGGTTAGCGTTTCGTTTAGGGTTATGGTTAGGGTTTGGGTTAGGGTTAGGGTTAGGTTTAGGGTTTCGGTTAGGGTTAGGGTTAGGATTAGGGTTGGGGTTAGGATTAGGGTTAGGGTTAGGGTTAGGGTTAGGGTTAGGGTTAGGGTTAGTGTTAGGGTTAGGGTTAGGGTTACGGTTACGGTTAGTGTTACGCTTATGGTTAGGGTTAGGATTGCGGTTAGGGTTAGTGTTAGGGTTAGGGTTAGGCTTAGCGTTTCGTTTAGGGTTAGCGTTTCGTTATGGGTTAGGGTTTTGGTTAGGGTTAGGGTTACGGATACGGTTAGGGTTAGGGTTAGGGTTAGGGTTAGGGTTAGGGTTGGGGTTAGGGTTAGGGTTAGGGTTAGGGTTAGGACTGGAGTTAGGGTTAAGGTTAGGGTTAGGGTTAGGGTTAGGGTTTGGGTTTGGTTTAGGCTTAGGTTTAGGTTTAGTCTTAGGCTTAGGCTTAGGCTTAGGCTTAGGGGTTAGGGGTTAGGGGTTAGGGGTTAGGGGTTAGGGGTTAGGGCTTAGGCCTTAGGGTTAGGGTTAGGGTTAGGTTTATGGGTTGGGGTTAGGGTTACGGTTACGGTTAGGGTTAGGGTTAGGGTTAGGGTTAGGGTTAGGGTTGGGGTTAGATTTAGCGTTTTGGTTAGGGTTAGGGTTAGGGTTAGGGTTAGGGTTAGGGTTAGGGCTAGGGCTAGGGCTAGGGTTAGAGTTAGGTTTAGGGGTTAGGGTTAGGGTTAGGGTTAGGGTTAGGGTTAGGGTTAGGGTTAGGGTTAGGGGTTAGGGTTAGGGTTAGGGTTAGGGTTTCGGTTAGGGTTAGGGTTTAGGGTTAGGGTTAGCATTAGGGTTAGGGTTAGGGTTAGGATTGGGGTTAGGGTTAGGGTTAGGGTTAGGATTGGAGTTAGGGTTAGGGTTAGGGTTAGGGTTAGGGTTAGGGTTAGGGTTAGCGTTTCGGTTAGGGTTAGGATTGGGGTTAGGGTTAGCGTTAGCGTTTTCGTTAGGGTTAGGGTTAGGGTTAGGATTGGGGTTAGGGCTAGGGTTAGGGTTAGGGTTAGGGTTAGGGTTAGGGTTTCGGTTAAGGTTAGGGTTAGGGTTAGGGTTAAGGTTACGGTTAGTGTTACGGTAAGGGTTAGGCTTAGGGTTAGGATTAGGATTGGGGTTAGGGATAGGGATAGGGTTAGGGTTAGGGTTAGGGTTAGGGTTAGCGTTTCGGTTACTGTGAGGATTGGGGTTAGGGTTAGGGTTAGGGTTAGTGTTTTCGTTAGGGTTAGGGTTAGGGTTAGGATTGGGGCTAGGGTTTGGGTTAGGGTTAGGGTTAGGGTTAGGGTTAGGGTTACGGTTACGGTTACGGTTACGGTTAGTGTTACGCTTATGGTTAGGGTTAGGGTTAGGATTGGGGTTAGGGTTAGGGTTAAGGTTAGCGTTTCGGTTAGGGTTAGGGTTAGCGTTTCGTTTAGGGTTATGGTTAGGGTTTGGGTTAGGGTTAGGGTTAGGTTTAGGGTTTCGGTTAGGGTT
This sequence comes from Podarcis vaucheri, assembly GCF_965113315.1. Lineage (NCBI taxonomy): Eukaryota > Metazoa > Chordata > Lepidosauria > Squamata > Lacertidae > Podarcis > Podarcis vaucheri. Next base: position 95,091,150 of record NC_138765.1, read on the forward strand.
AGGGTTAGGATTAGGGTTGGGGTTAGGATTAGGGTTAGGGTTAGGGTAAGGGTTATGGTTATGGTTAGTGTTAGTGATACGGTAAGGGTTAGATTTAGGGTTAGGAGTGGGGTTAGGGTTAGGGTTCCGCTTAGGGTTAGTCTTAGGGTTAGGGTTAGGGTTACGGTTACGGTTAGTGTTACGCTTATGGTTAGGGTTAGGATTGCGGTTAGGGTTAGTGTTAGGGTTAGGCTTAGGCTTAGCGTTTCGTTTAGGGTTAGCGTTTCGTTTAGGGTTAGGGTTTTGGTTAGGGTTAGGGTTAGGGTTAGGGTTAGGGTTAGGGCTACGGATACGGTTAGGGTTAGGGTTAGGGTTAGGGTTGGGGTTAGGGTTAGGGTTAGGGTTAGGGTTAGGACTGGAGTGAGGGTTAAGGTTAGGGTTAGGGTTAGGGTTTGGGTTTGGGTTAGGCTTAGGTTTAGGTTTAGACTTAGGCTTAGGCTTAGGCTTAGGCTTAGGCTTAGGGGTTAGGGGTTAGGGGTTAGGGGTTAGGGGTTAGGGGTTAGGGGTTAGGGCTTAGTCCTTAGGGTTAGGGTTAGGGTTAGGTTTATGGGTTGGGGTTAGGGTTAGGGTTAGGGTTAGGGTTAGGGTTGGGGTTAGGTTTAGCGTTTTGGTTAGGGTTAGGGTTAGGGTTATGGTTAGCGTTAGGGCTAGAGCTAAGGTTAGAGTTAGGTTTAGGGGTTAGGGTTAGGGTTAGGGTTAGGGTTAGGGTTAGAGTTAGGGGTTAGGGTTAGGGTTAGTGTTAGGGTTTCGGTTATGGTTAGGGTTAGGGTTAGCGTTAGCGTTAGCGTTAGTGATAGGGTTAGTGTTAGGGTTAGGGTTAGGATTGGGGTTAGGGTTAGGGTTAGGGTTAGGGTTAGGGTTAGGATTGGAGTTAGGGTTAGGGTTAGGGTTAGGGTTAGGGTTAGGGTTAGGGTTAGCGTTTCGGTTAGGGTTAGGATTGGGGTTAGGGTTAGCGTTAGCGTTTTTGTTAGGGTTAGGGTTAGGTTTAGGATTGGGGTTAGGGCTAGGGTTAGGGTTAGGGTTAGGGTTAGGGTTAGGGTTTCGGTTAAGGTTAGGGTTAGGGTTAAGGTTACGGTTAGTGTTACGGTAAGGGTTAGGTTTAGGGTTAGGATTAGGATTGGGGTTAGGGATAGGGATAGGGTTAGGGTTAGCGTTTCGGTTACTGTGAGGATTGGGGTTAGGGTTAGGGTTAGGGTTAGGGTTAGTGTTTTCGTTAGGGTTAGGGTTAGGGTTAGGATTGGGGATATGGTTAGGGGTAGGGTTAGGGTTAGGGTTAGGGTTATGGTTATGGTTAGTGTTAGTGTTAGGGTTAAGGTTACGGTTAGTGTTACGGTAAGGGTTTGGGTTAGGGTTAGGGTTAGGGTTAGGATTGGGGTTAGGGTTAGTGTTAGGGGTAGGGTTAGGGTTAGGGTTAGGGTTAGGGTTAGGATTGGAGTTAGGGTTAGGGTTAGGGTTAGGGTTAGGGTTAGGGTTAAGGTTAGGAATAGCGTTTCGGTTAGGGTGAGTATTGGGGTTGGGGTAAAGGTTAGGGTTAGTGTTTTCGTTAGGGTTAGGGTTAGGGTTAGGGTTAGGGTTAGGGTTAAGGTTACGGTTAGTGTTACGGTAAGGGTTTGGGTTAGGGTTAGGGTTAGGGTTAGGGTTAGGGTTAGGATTGGAGTTAGGGTTAGGGTTTGGGTTTGGGTTAGGGTTAGGAATAGCGTTTCGGTTAGGGTTAGGGGTAGGAATAGGGTTAAGGTTAGGATTGGGGTTAGGGTTAGGGTTAGCGTTTCGGTTAGGGTGAGGATTGGGGTTAGGGTTAGGGTTAGTGTTTTCGTTAGGGTTAGGGTTAGGATTGGGGCTTGGGTTAGGGTTAGGGTTAGGGTTAGAGTTAGAGTTAGGCTTAGGTTTAGCGTTTCAGTTGGGGTTAGGGATATGGTTAGGGTTGGGGTTAGGGTTAGGGTTAGGGTTAGACATAGGGTCAGGGTTAGGGTTAGCGTTTCGGTTAGGGTTTGGGTTAGGGTTAGGGTAAGGGTTTCGGTTAGGGTTAGGGTTAGGTTAGGTTAGGTTAGGTTAGGTTAGGTTAGGGTTAAGGTTAAGGTTAAGGTTAAGGTTAAGGTTAAGGTTAAGTTTACGGTTACGGTTACGGTTAAGGTTAAGGTTACGGGTAGTGTTACGGAAGGGTTAGGGTTAGGGTTAGGATTAGGGCTAGGGTTAGGGTTAGGATTGGGATTAGGGTTAGGGTTAGGGTTAGGGTTAGGGTTAGGGTTAGGGTTAGGGCTAGGGTTAGGGTTAGGATTGGGATTAGGGTTAGGGTTAGTATTACCGTTTCGGTTAGGGTTAGGGTTAGTGATAGGGTTAGGGTTAGGGTTAGTATTGGGGTTAGGGTTAGGGTTAAGGTTAAGGTTAAGGTTAAGGTTAAGGTTATGGTTACGGTTACGGTTACGGTTACGGTTACGGTTACGGTTACGGTTAAGGTTAAGGTTAAGGTTACAGGTGGTGTCAGAGCTGCTTCCAGATCCTAGCTCACAGAGGATCACGCTAGCCAGCGGTCACTTTGTAAAAGTCTTTATTGAGTTACAGTTTCCATTCTCAAGCTGCTGCGTGCAGCTCTACGTCTTAAGGGTTAGACCGGCGACGCTCCGTCTGAGTCCCCGCCTCTTGTACACCAACTTAATAGCCTAGCCTTACTCCACCTTTTCCTCCTGACCGTTCTTCTCTGGGTCCCTCTGCCCCCCGTGGTCTCTTCCTTCCGGGACTCTTCTGACGCTGACCCGCCGGACCCTTCTGTCTCCTTGCGGCGGGCTTTAGGACCTGGCTCCCTTTCCGGGCTGCTTACTGTGCCGCCTTCCTGTGCATTTGAACTTGGCGCGCACGCCCAACCTCCCACTTTCCGTTTGACCGTTTCTTCTCTGTGGTGTGGTCACTCCTGACTCATGTCCTCCCCCCTGCGGCGAGCCGCCTGATCCCGATGCCTGGCGCCCTTCCTCCCCACTGCGCTCTGTTGGGGATGTTGGCCCGATTTCCAACTGCTGCTCTCTGAACCCCCTTTTGTCCCTTCTTCCTGAGGTGTCCCCCTAAGCTCCCCCCTTGCTCTGGGCACTGGCGCTCCTTTCTGTGAATCTTCCGATTCACTGGAAAGACTCGGAGATCTCGGGTCGTCGTCATCGCTCATCTTTCCTTCAGACTCCTCCCCTTCACTCTCTGTTTCCTCCCTTGCCCTCGCCTCTGCTCCTGAACCCCTGACATCCATCCCCCCTCGAAGCCCCCCCTTCCCCCCTCCCCCCGTCAGGTGTGGGTGCTGGGTGCTCCATCATCATGGAGGCGAATGCCGGATACAGTTCGCTTCCTGTGGCGGGCATCCAGCTGAAGACTTCCGGTTCTTCCTCCCTGCGTTCGTCGACAACCGTCACCTCCTCTTCCATCTCTGTGCCGCCATGCTCGAACCCAAAATCCTCCCCGAACACATCCACGTCCGTCTCTGCGTCGGTCGCTCCCGGGTCCGTCGCTCGAACTGGACCCTCCAGCCACTTCCTGCGCCACTGCTCCTCTGGTCGATCATCCCACCAATACGAGGGTTCTGAGGCAGATCCCGAGGGTGACCCCTCCGGGGAATGCGTCTCCAGTGTCGGTTCCTCGTCCGAGTCGAACCCCAGGAACGTGCTGGCTGAAAGCGTGGGTTTGAAAAGCCAGTCGTCGAAAAACTCGGCTGGCATGGGTCTGTGCGGGAAGAGGGCATGAAACTCTTCTTTGAGTAGAGGTTCCTCCAAAGCGTAGCCTGGCACCCAGCTGTTGGCACTGGCTGGGGTGCCCTCTCTGGTGAGAAGGTATTCTACCCCCTCTTCCCCCCATCTAGAGTCCAAAATCTCTGTGACCTCGTTGAGGGGCTCCTCCTGTGGTACTCCCCCCTGCTCGGTCTCCCTCCGGAGCAGACTCGGTGCCGTTCCTGGCTCCTGAAATCTGTGAGGAGCCTTGTAGGGAGTGAGCACCGATCTGTGGAACACCGGATGCATCCTGGAGCCCTCCGGAAGCGTCAGCCTGAAGGCCACCGGGTTGACCTGCTCTTCAACTTGGTAGGGCCCCAGTTGTTTATGCCCTAGTTTCTTCTTCGCTAACGACCTGGCCGGCACTGCGTGGGCTGCCAACCAGACCCAGTCTCCCACCTGGATCTCTTCGCCAACCCTCCTGTGTTTGTCCGCTTGTGCCTTGTACGCGTGTTTAGCCAGCTCCAGGTGCCGCCGAAGCTGATCGTGGACCTCCTGCAACTCCGACGCAAACGCGGCTGCAGTCTGCGGCTCCCCCTCCCCCATTCTTTCCAGTCCCGGGAAGGTTCTGGGGTGCCTTCCGTTGTTGGTGAAGAACGGCGTAACCCCCGTGGACACGTGCTTCGTGTTGTTGTAGGCGAATTCGGCGAGAGGCAGGTAATCCACCCACGTCGCAGGCTGTTGATTCGCATAACATCTCAGGTACTGCTGCATGATGGCGTTGACCCGCTCTGCTTGTCCGTTGGTCTGCGGGTGTCTAGCCGAAGCCAGGTTGATCTTGACGTTCAGGAAGCCCATCAGCTTCTGCCAGAAGTTCGAGATGAACTGGCGCCCCCTGTCGGACAGTATAGACCGCGGCAGACTGTGAACCTTGAACACGTGATCTATGAACAGTTTGGCGGTTTGTTCCGCCGTGGCCACCTTCGCACACGGAATGAAATGTGCCATCTTGGAGAACAAGTCCACCACCACTAGCACTGCTGTTTTGCCCCTCGAGCTGGGCAGATCCGTGACAAAGTCCAGGGCCACTCTCTCCCATGGTTCGAACGGGGTTTGCAGCGGTTCCAGCAGTCCCGCCGGCGGTCTGCGTACTGGTTTGGCCCTCTGGCAGGTGTCGCACCTCGCCACGTAGTCCGCGACTTCCCCTCTCATTCTGGGCCACCAGAAGTCTCTGGCGACTAATTCCATCGTCTTCTCCGTGCCAAAGTGCCCGGCCGTGGGCGCGTCGTGCAACTGCTGCAGTATCTTGGCGCGAAGGTCGTCTCCTGGCACGTAGATGGCCCCTTTACGGATGAGTAATCCATCGCGAACCTGGAACTCGCCGGTCATCGCTGTGCCCTTGTGCTCCTCTGCCATCTTTGCTCGCGCGAAGGAGTCGTCTTGCAACGCACGACGTACCGCCTCCAGGTCAACAGTCGCCGAAGCGCACGCCCACGCTGTCGGTGCGAAGATGTGCATGGCCGCCGCTGGCGTCGCCTCCTTGAGGTATTGCGGTTTACGGGATAGGGCGTCCGCCATGACGTTGGTGTCCCCCGGGACATACTCTATACGGAAGTCGAAGTCCGCAAAGAACTCTGCCCAACGTATCTGCCTCTGGTTCAGGAACCGCGCCGTGCGCCAGTGCTCCAGATTCTTGTGGTCCGTGCAGACCTGCACTGTGTGCTTGGCTCCGATCAGGAAGTGCCTCCACGCCTTGAATGCTGCATGAATGGCCAGCAACTCCCTGTCCCAGATGGTGTAGTTCTGTTCCGACTTGGTGAGCTTCCTGGAGTAGAACGCTCCCGGTCTCCAAGCAACAGAACTGCTCCCACGGCTCTGTCCAAAGCGTCCGTCTCCACCCTCATCGGTCTGCTGGGGTTGACGTGTAGTAGTTTCTCCTCCGACGCGAAGAGCCGCTTGAGTGCCTGAAAGGACTGCTCCGCCTGCTCCGTCCAGATGAACTTCTTCTTCTTGGAGCTGAGCGTGTCTGTGATGGCCGCCGTCTGCATCGCAAACCCCCTGATAAACTTGCGATAGAAGTTTGCAAAGCCGACAAACCGCTGGACCTCCTTCCGGTTGCGTGGGCTTTTCCAATCCAACACCGTGCGAACCTTGGCGCTGTCCATGGCGAGCCCCTTGTCTGACAACCGGTAGCCCAGGAAGTCCACCTCCGACACGTCGAACTGGCACTTTTCCAGCTTGGCGTACAGCCTATGCTGCTGCAGTCTACTCAGCACTTCCTTGACGTCTCTGTCGTGATCCTGCTGCGATTCAGAAAAGATCAGTATGTCATCCAGGAAACAGACACACTTCTTGTAGAGGAGCCCCGCCAACACGTGATGCATGAAAGCTTGAAAACAGTGGGAGCCATTTTGTAGTCCAAAAGGCATAACTCTGTATTCATAGGTGCCCAGGGGCGTGAACATGGCTGTTTTCCACTCATCGCCTTCCCGCATGCGAATGAGGTTGTACGCTCCACGCAGGTCCAACTTGGTGAAGACGCGTCCTTTGCGCACCGTCGCGAGGAGGTCGTCGATCCTGGGCATGGGGAAATCCGACGGCTTGGTCAAAGCGTTTAATGTCCGATAGTCCACTACGAGCCTTTTTTGTTTTTTGTTTTTTAATGATTTTTTTAATTGCTTTTTTTCCAAAGTCAGAATACATCGTCAGTAGCACAACAAAAGCGATTTTACAGGGGGGGGGGAAAGAAGAGATTAGAAAAGAAAATTCATTTTTTCAAGTCTATTTTCATAATCAACTGGCCTTCCCCACGTCTTCCATCCCCTGCTTTCTTTACAATAAAAATAAACAGCAAATTAATACCTTATTTTGTGTGTTTTTGTACTTTCATTTAGTTATATAATCTGTAATTTATACTTTTCAAAGTCATAACTTAATTTCCATCCTTTACCAGTCTCAATACTGAAGCATATTTTTCCCAAAAGCTTAGCAAATTCTCAACATTCATATAACTTATAATGTTTTTGTAAATAGTCCTTAAATTTTTTCCAGTCCTCTTCCACTGCCTCTTCTCCCAGATCTCGGATTCTGCCGGTCATTTCAGCTAATTCCATGTAGTCCATCAGCTGCGAATGCCATTCTTCCAGCGTGGGTAACTCCTGCGCCTTCCAATGTTTAGCTAATAGGATTCTTGCTGCTGTAGTTGCATATAGAAAAAAAGTTCTATCTTTTTTTGACACTCTCTGGCCTACAATGCCCAGGAGGAAGGCCTCTGGTTTCTTATGAAAGGTGTACTTAAACACCTTTTTCAACTCATTGTAAATCATTTCCCAAAAGGCCTTCACCCTCGGGCATGTCCACCAGAGGTGAAAAAATGTTCCTTCAGCCACTACTGAGCCTATGCTGCTGCAGTCTGCTCAGCACTTCCTTGACGTCTCTGTCGTGATCCTGCTGCGATTCAGAAAATATCAGGATGTCATCCAGGAAACAGACACACTTCTTGTAGAAGAGCCCCGCTAACACATGATGCATGAAAGCTTGAAAACAGTGGGAGCCATTTTGCAGTCCAAACGGCATAACTCTGTATTCGTAGGTGCCCAGGGGCGTGAACATGGCTGTCTTCCACTCATCGCCTTCCCGCATGCGAATGAGGTTGTACGCCCCTCGCAGGTCCAACTTGGTGAACACGCGGCCTTTGCGCACCGTCGCGAGGAGGTCGCCGATCCTGGGCATGGGGAAATCCGACGGCTTGGTCATCGCGTTTAAGGTCCGATAGTCCACTACGAGCCTTTTTTGGGGCGTGTCTTTCTTCTTGACAAAGAATACAGGACTGCCCCCCGCTGCCTTGGACTCTCGGATGAAACCGCACTCCAAATTGTGATCTATGAACTCTTTGAGCTCCTGTAGTTCGTCCTCAGACATGGAATACAGCTTCCCTTTTGGCAACGCCGCCCCTGGCAGGAGGTCAATCTTGCAGTCGTACGGTCTGTGGGGGGGGTAGCTTGTCCGCCTCCTTCTCGCAGAAAACCTCTAAAAATGCTGCGTACTTGTGGGGAACTGCTTGCAGCGTCCCCAGCTGCAGCTGTGACTCCTCTTCCTCTCCTTCCTGCCGGGGCAGGATGCAGTGTTCAGCACAATAGGAAGAGCTGAACGTCAGCTGCCTCTGGTACCAAGCCAGCGTCGGGCTGTGCTTGTCCAGCCAACTCATGCCCAATACAATAGGCGTGTCCGATAGTTGAGTGACATTAAAGCTGATGACTCCCCTGTGATTTCCAAGTCGCATCACCATTGGAGGCGTTTGCTTCAACACCTGCCCCCCCTAGCAGCTCCCTGCCATCCACCGTGACGACCTGCAGGGGCAGTGTGGCAGGCAGCAACTGTATAGCGTGCCGGTCGACAAAGTCTTGCCCTATAAAGTCCGCATTGCTTCCTGAGTCAATGGTGATTGGCACGTCCATGGTGAGTCCATTGGGTAGCTGGAGCGATGCGGTGAGCCTCACTACTGGTTTGGGTGGGAGGGGGTCTGTAGGCTGCAAAATCTCTGGGGACTGCTTCACTGACTTGTCTTGCTGGGCCCCAGTGCCTCTGTCTCCAGCCAGACTCCGTCGTTTCCCTGCTGTGAGTCTCCGTGCTGAGTAGCTGCAGTCACCGTTGCAGAGGCTGCATTGAGCTTGTGGATCCTCTGGGGACACTCTTTCGCCATATGCTGCGGACTTTCGCAGATGTAACACTTCCGGTTCCCTCTAGGAGGCTTCGCTTTCACTGCTCCCGGTGCTAGGGCTCTGGTTGCTGACTGAGCCCTGGCACCGCCAACCTACATAGGTTCCGCTCCCCCTCCTGGCGGAGGTGTGGATTGCGCATGCGCAGCTTCCCTGGGAACGAAGGAGAACCCTCTCGCTGGTTCGTGCCCTCCACGCCCTTCGTCCCTGCTCCATGGACGTTCCTCCAGCCGCACCCCAACCGTCAGCGCCCTCTGAACGACCTCCTGCGTGGTCCGGGGTCTCTCCCCCCTTACAATTTCGTCCTTAACCGCGCTGTTCAATCCTTCCCAAAACAGGTCTCTGACTGGAGCCGAATCTCTGTCCCATTCCAGGGCACTGACCAATGCAAAAAAGCGGGCGTGGTACTGTCTTACACTGGCCCTCCCTTGTTTCAGCCCATGTACCTCCTTCCGGGTAAGATCCACGTCTATGCTTGATAAAAAGCACCCATCCATCGCTTTAATAAAGGCATCCGCATCTCGGAGCGCCGGATCCTTATCCCTCCACAAATTGCGCAGCCACGCTTTAGCATCTCCATGCAAATGGGACATGATGAATCCCACCTTCTCTTGCTCATCTCTAAAGTCTTTGTCCAGCAGTTGCAGTGCACACATTACATCTGCTCTAAAGTTGTGGTACTGTTGCAAATTCCCATCGAAGTGAGAGACCAGACCGCCTGTTCGTCTCCCCAACCCAATCCCCTCCGGTTTGGGTGTCAGTTGCCCTTGCTTCGTAAGCATTTCCAACCTGACCTGGAGATCCCTGTAGGCAGCAGCTGCGTCCTCCTCTCTCTTCCTGGATGCAAGTGCCTCGGCATTCAGTTGTGTCACTGCTTCTCTGAGTTCCGCTATCTGCTGTTCGGCCGTCATATTGTCTGCCGTTCGTGAGCTCGCAAGTAGGCACCCGCTTTCTCTCCTCTCCGCGAGGCCGTAGATGCCCACAATTGGGGACGGAGCTTACTGTCAGCGCTGCTTCAGGATCCTAGCTCACAGAGGATCACGCTAGCCAGCGGTCACTTTGTAAAAGTCTTTATTGAGTTACAGTTTCCATTCTCAAGCTGCTGCGTGCAACTCTACGTGTTATGGGTTAGACCGGCGAAGCTCCGTCTGAGTCTCCGCCCCCTGTACACCAGCTAAATGCCCTAGCCTTACTCCACCTTTTCCTCCTGACCGTTCTTCTCTGGGTCCCTCTGCCCCCCGGGGTCTCTTCCTTCCGGGACTCTTCTGACGCTGACCCGCCGGACCCTTCTGTCTCCTTGCGGCGGGCTTTAGGGCCTGGCTCCCTTTCCGGGCTGCTTACTGTGCCGCCTTCCTGTGCATTTGAACTTGGCGCGCACGCCCAACCTCCCACTTTCCGTTTGACCGTTTCTTCTCTGTGGTGTGGTCACTCCTGACTCATGTCCTCCCCCCTGCGGCGAGCCGCTTGATCCCGATGCCTGGCGCCCTTCCTCCCCACTGCGCTCTGTTGGGGATGTTGGCCCCGATTTCCAACTGCTGCTCTCTGAAACCCCTTTTGTCCCTTCTTCCTGGGGTGTCCCCCTAAGCTCCCCCCTTGCTCTGGGCACTGGCGCTCCTTTCTGTGAATCTTCCGATTCACTGGAAAGACTCGGAGATCTCGGGTCGTCGTCATCGCTCATCTTTCCTTCAGACTCCTCCCCTTCACTCTCTGTTTCCTCCCTTGCCCTCGCCTCTGCTCCTGAACCCCTGACAGTTAGTGATAGGGTTAGGGTTAGGGTTAGGGTTAGGGTTAGGGTTAGGGTTAGGGTTAGCGTTAGCGTTTCGGTTCGGGTTAGGATTGGGGCTAGGGTTAGGGTTAGGGTTAGGATTGGGGTTAGGGTTAGGGTTAGGGTTAGGGTTAAGATTAGCGTTTCGTTTAGGGTTAGGGTTAGGAATACGGTTAGGGTTAGGATTGGGGTTAGGGTTAGGGTTAGCTTTAGGGTTAGGGTTAGGGTTAGCGTTTCGGTTAGGATTAGGATTGGGGTTAGGGTTAGCGTTTTGGTTAGGGTTAGGGTTAGGGTTAGGGTTAGGGTTAGACTTAGGATTAGGGTTAGGGTTAGGGTTAGCGTTTCGGTTAGGGATAGGGTTAGGGTTAGGGTTAGGGTTGGGGTTAGGGTTAGGGTTAGGGTTAGAGTTAGCCTTAGGGTTCGTTTTAGCGTTTCAGTTAGGGTTAGGGTTATGGTTAGAGTTGGGGTTAGGGTTAGGGTTAGGGTTAGGGTTAGGGTTAGGGTTAGGGTTAGGGTTAGGGTTAGTGTCAGCGGCTGCCTCAGGTCTCAGCTCACAAAAGACGAACGCCAAGCTCTTCTTATATACAAGGATGTTTATTGCAGTTCATTATTGGTTCCACAACCGAGGCGCGCAGCCCCGAGTCTCTAACGTCAGACATTTGAAGTCCCCTCTGAATCGGTCCCGCCTCTACACCAACTTAAGAGGCTTGTGCTAGAACACCTCTTCCTGTCTTTCCTTTTCCGCAGGGTCTTTCTTCCTTTTATATTGGATTACAAATCAACTACTCGTGAGTAAGATTTACTCAAAATTGGATTACAAATTTATGAATTCGGCTGAAAGCGGGAGACGAGAAAAAGGAAGTCCGTCTCCCGGCGATGCTTAGTGATCAAAGGCAAAAGACCTGACAAGCTGGAAGCAGCACGGAGAGATTTTAAAGTGAGATACATCATACGTCTAGAGAAGTCGGAAATTGAAAGAGGCAAGTTACTTTTATCTCCTTGTTACTTTCTTTACTTTATCTGGGGACTTTCTCCTCTGCTAGACTTTTAAAAACTTTAAAGACTTTAAAACCCCCAGTTCCCGGACTTGCAGCGGGACAAAAGGTTATCTTGCGGATACAATTACAAATCTGAAATGGATATTTAGAGGCATCACTGTTGGATACAATTAAACAACTGTACTTTGCACCTTTTAAGAAACTTGTGACAATATTGTGAGAGCTCTGCCAGAGGGAAAAGGTCTTTTCCAAGGATTATTGTTAATTTATTTAACTGAAGGAACTTTAATGGCGACTGAAACTTTGTTTCTCCTTTCCTGAACTGTCACATTACTCCCTCTAGTGGAGTTTGGGATTTACAATTTCCTGGGAACCAACTTTGCTTTGTCTTTCTGTGGTTTGGTTGTTTACTCCAAGGCCTGCCTTTCTCATGAGATTTTTGACAGTTTGACCTTGAATCCAAAGACAGGTGTGGAATGAGCGACAAAGTAAAAACAAGAGCTGCGTCGAAGGCAGGGAAAGGCAAATTGACACAAACAACCCTGTTCTCTCAGGGACGTAGATCTTCAGTCCCTGCTGTTTTACAGACTGCACCCTCGCCAACAACTCCAGCTGAAGAAGTTGAACAATCAACAGGTGAGGATATGGCATCTGGAGGATCTAACACTTTGCTAGAGGAAATGTTACAACAATTCGCAATTTTGAACAAAAAAGTGGATGACCAAACTGCAAAAATTGATTTAGCCACATCCTCAATTACTAAACTTTCAGAACAGGTGGCCAAGCACTCACAAGATATTGGAAATCTAAACGACGTAACATCTGAAAATCGAAAATTGGCGGAGGCTGCGATTGGGAAAGCAGAGGCTGCAGCCAAAGGAGTGGAGGAACTGAAAGGAGAGGTAAGGCCGCTCCACAAACATATCACAGACCAGCAGGCCTACCTGTCTTTGGCGGAATTGCGAAGCAGGGAAAATAATCTGAGATTACGCTCTATCCCAGAGATTGAGAAAGAGGATTTGACTGGCTTTTTAACGGCAGAATTTTCCAAATTCTGGGGTATAAACCAAGACACAGACTTTAAAATAACGACTGCATTTAGATTGGGAAGAGTTGCAGGGAAGGACAGGCCTAGAGACTGTTTGATTATTTTAAGGACTAAACAAGAGAGAGACAAGCTACTTGATCTACACTTCAACAAAGCACTCGTGATCCAGGACAGAAGAGCACAAATCTACAAGGATATTCCTAAACAACTACTGGATCTAAGAGCTAACTATACTGACCTAGTTGGACTATTGAGAGGTAACGGATTACCCTACAGGTGGGAGTTTCCACAAGGTCTCTCATTTAAATACAAAGGAAAGAAGATAAAAATCAAGACGAAAGAGGACAGCCAGAGGTTCCTACACGACCACGGAGAAGACTTACAGAAAGGAGCGGCAGCTATTTGGCCTCCACCAGAGTCAGGAAAAGAGCTACCATCCTCGGACCCGGACAAAAAAGAAGACACCCAATAAGAGTAACAACAGATTGATACAAGATGTCTCTGCAGCTGTATAGTTGGAATATTAATGGCGCGAACTCCCCAGAAAAACGCAAAAGGATCTTCCATATTCTAAAGAAAGAGAATTTGGATATAATTTGTTTGCAAGAAACTCATGTGACCAGGCTACACAGGAAGGTGTTAACAAATAAAAGACTAGGCCAAGAATTTATCTCATCAGATAGAGTTAAGAAGAGAGGCGTGGTGATTTACGCCAAAGAGAATCTTTCACCAAAATTTCTGTTTAAAGATGAACAAGGAAGAATCCTGGCTATTGAAATCTCGACCCAAGGAGAAAAAGTTTTGATATTGGGAATCTATGCACCAAATGAGGGGAAATCAGAATTTTATAAGAAGCTGCATGAGACATTATTGGACTATCTGGACTATCCCAACATCATTATGATGGGAGATATGAATGGGGTTGTCTCTACTTTGATGGATAAGTCACAGAACCAGAATCTGACTAAAGATGGAAGACTACCAAAAACTTTCTTTGAACTAACTGACAATATGGATTTAATTGATGTATGGAGGACGAGAAACCCCCTAGGTAAAGAAGGAACTTTCTTCTCTGAAGCCCACCTGTTATGGACAAGAATCGACCAAATTTGGACAACTAGAGGGCTGGCACCTAAGATTACAAAAATAGAAATCTGCCCAAAGACTTGCTCCGACCATAACGCTCTGAAAATGGAAATGAGATTTACTACTGCCGATTCCTTCAGATGGAAAATGAATGACAACTTGTTAAGAGATCAAGAGATTGTAAAGAAAGCCCAAAAAGTTTTAAAGGACTATTTTGAAATTAACTTGAATACCTCGGTGGAAAAAAGAACAATCTGGGACGCGAGTAAAGCTGTTATGAGAGGGTTTCTGATACAACAGAATACGATCAAGAAAAAACTCTGGAATGGTAAAAAGGATAAGATTTTGGAGAAGATAAGAGACGGTGAGAAAAAATTAAGATTGAATCCAAAATCAAAAGAGACTTTAAGAGAAATTAAATTCCACCAGTCACAATATGCGCAACTGATCAACCAAGAAGTGGAATGGAGAATTAAACAAATGAAACAAAGATCATTTGAGTCGGCGAATAAATGTGGGAAACTGCTAGCTTGGCAGTTGAAAAAGAGACAAAAATTAAACTATGTTACCAATCTAGAAGTTGAAGGAAAGAACATCCAGAAACCGGGAGAAATTAGAAAGTGTTTCCAGAAATATTTCAAAAAACTGTACACACAAGAATCCGAGGATGTAATCGAGATAGAACAATTTTTGAAAGAAAATGGCCTACCAGAACTATCTCAAGAGAAGAGATCAATCTTGAATTGTAAAATAACACAACAGGAAATTGAGGATGCCATTCAGAATATGCAGCTAGGCAAATCTCCAGGACCGGATGGACTTACCTCCAAGTACTATAGGATGTTAAAAGACTATTTGATACAACCACTAGAGGAGGTTTGCAATCAGATTTTGGGGGGAGGGAAGGCACCAGATACGTGGAAAGAAGCATTCATCACATTGATACCTAAAGTGGAAACTGAAAAGACTCAACTTAAGAACTACCGTCCCATCTCACTCCTAAACGTGGATTATAAAATATTTGCGGATATTTTGGCTAATAGATTTAAAAAAGTATTAAATGAAATAATTCATAAGGACCAGGCTGGCTTTCTCCCAGGTAGACATTTGTTTGATAATACCAGGAACATTATTGATATTTTGGAACTTTTACAAACAAATATCAATACCAAAGCAGTGTTAATTTTTATTGATGCGGAGAAGGCCTTTGACAACATTTCCTGGAAATTTATGAAGAAGAACTTGGAAGGGATGGGAGTGGGAAGGGGGTTTGAGAATGGAATAGAAGCAATCTATTCAGAACAAAAAGCTAAGTTGATAGTGAACAATGTGGTGACAGAAGAACTTCATATTGAAAAAGGAACACGACAGGGGTGCCCCCTATCCCCTTTATTGTTTATCTCAGTCCTGGAGGTTTTGCTGAACATGATAAGGGAGGATCGGCAGGTACAAGGAATACGGGTCGGAGCGAAACAATATAAACTGAAAGCATTTGCAGATGATCTGGTTTTAACACTACAGGAGCCAGAACCCAGTACAAAAAGAGTTTTGGAACTGATCCAGAAATTTGGTCGGGTGGCGGGTTTTAAGTTGAACAAGCAAAAAACTAAGGTGTTAGGGAAAAATTTGACGGCTATGGAAACAGAAGGGTTTCAGAAAGAGACAGAACTAAATATTGTTAAAAAAGTGAAATACCTGGGGGTTAATCTGTCTTCTAAGAACTTGAATCTATTCAAAGACAACTATGAGAAATGTTGGTTAGAAGTTAAAAAAGATTTAGAAATTTGGTCAAGACTGAAATTATCCTTGTTAGGCCGAATTGCAGCTATAAAGATGAACGTTTTGCCAAAGATGTTGTTTTTGTTTCAGGCCTTGCAGGTTGTGGACAGAGTGGAATGCTTTGGAAAGTGGCAGAAGGATATCTCTAGATTTGTCTGGCAGGGCAAAAAGCCCCGAATAAAGTTTAAAATATTAACTGATGCAAAAGAAAGAGGGGGGTTTGCCCTGCCGGACTTAAGGCTATATTATGAAGCGGCGGCCTTCTGCTGGATGAAAGATTGGATTTTACTGGAAAACACTGATGTCCTAGATCTGGAAGGCTTTAAGAATTCGTTAGGTTGGCATGCGTATTTGTGGTATGACAAGGGTAAATCATATGGAATGTTCAAAAACCATATTGTCAGAAAAGCAATATATATGGTCTGGAAAAAATACAAAGACTTACTAGAAAGTAAGACTCCGAGATGGATCTCACCAATAGAGGCCAAAGCTCGGAAAACAACCAATATGGAGGCATACTGGCCGAAATATTGGGAAATAATAGAAAACATTGGAGGTAATTGGAGATTGCAGAGCTTTGAAAAATTAAAGGATAAGGTGCAAAATTGGCTGCATTATGCCCAAATTAATGAGGTTTTTAAGCTAGACAAAAAAACAGGCTTCCAGGTGGAAAAATCGAAACTTGAGACAGAGTTGCTTGAACCTAAGACCAAGCTATTATCGAGAATGTATAACTTGCTGCTTAAGTGGAACACTCAGGACGAGACAGTTAAATCAGCAATGATAAAATGGGCTCAGGACATTGGTTATAATATTATGTCTGAAGACTGGGAAAGGTTATGGACCACCGGCATGAAGTTTACTGCATGTAATGCTTTGAAAGAAAACATTATGAAAATGGTATACAGGTGGTACATGACCCCGGTTAAGCTAGCTAAGATTTACCATTTGTCTGACAACAAATGTTGGAAATGTAAAGAAGCTGAGGGAACCTTCTTTCACCTCTGGTGGACTTGCCCAAGATTGAAGGTCTTTTGGGAAATGATCTATAATGAGTTAAAAAAGGTGTTTAAGTACACCTCTCCCAAGAAACCAGAGGCCTTCCTTCTGGGCATTGTCGGCCAGAAGGTGTCTAAAAAGGATAGAACTTTTTTTATGTATGCTACAACAGCAGCAAGAATTCTTATCGCTAAGCACTGGAAGACCCAAGATTTGCCCACACTGGAGGACTGGCACACGCAATTGATGAACTACATGGAACTAGCCGAGATGACTGCAAGGATCCGAGACCTGGGAGAAGAAGCAATGGAGGAGGATTGGAAAAAATTTAAAGACTATCTGCAAAAGTATTATAAGTTATATGAAACATAAGATGTCGTATGATTTGGAATTTAGCTCCAGTAACAAAACTTGTGATATTATGGTATATTTTTAGAGTATATGGAGATTAAGAGATTTAAATCTAAATTGTAATTGAAAATATAAAGAAACATATGAAATAAGGGTATAATTTGCCGATAAATTGATGGTCAAGAATGCATTGTGCGGGAGACGGGGGAAGTCCAACGGAAACCTGAAATAAGTTATTGAAGTGGTCATGTTTTTCATTTCTGTATTTTTTCCTCTGTATTCTTTTTTTCTTACTTTTTGATTTTTCTGTTATTCCTGTTATTTCTGTAAAAAATCTAATAAAAATTATTATAAAAAAAATAAAAATAAATTTTTTCCAGTCCTCTTCCACTGCCTCTTCTCCCAGATCTCGGATTCTGCCGGTCATTTCAGCTAATTCCATGTAGTCCATCAGCTGCGAATGCCATTCTTCCAGCGTGGGTAACTCCTGCGCCTTCCAATGTTTAGCTAATAGGATTCTTGCTGCTGTAGTTGCATATAGAAAAAAAGTTCTATCTTTTTTTGACACTCTCTGGCCTACAATGCCCAGGAGGAAGGCCTCTGGTTTCTTATGAAAGGTGTACTTAAACACCTTTTTCAACTCATTGTAAATCATTTCCCAAAAGGCCTTCACCCTCGGGCATGTCCACCAGAGGTGAAAAAATGTTCCTTCAGCCACTACTGAGCCTATGCTGCTGCAGTCTGCTCAGCACTTCCTTGACGTCTCTGTCGTGATCCTGCTGCGATTCAGAAAATATCAGGATGTCATCCAGGAAACAGACACACTTCTTGTAGAAGAGCCCCGCTAACACATGATGCATGAAAGCTTGAAAACAGTGGGAGCCATTTTGCAGTCCAAACGGCATAACTCTGTATTCGTAGGTGCCCAGGGGCATGAACATGGCTGTCTTCCACTCATCGCCTTCCCGCATGCGAATGAGGTTGTACGCCCCTCGCAGGTCCAACTTGGTGAACACGCGGCCTTTGCGCACCGTCGCGAGGAGGTCGCCGATCCTGGGCATGGGGAAATCCGACGGCTTGGTCATCGCGTTTAAGGTCCGATAGTCCACTACGAGCCTTTTTTGGGGCGTGTCTTTCTTCTTGACAAAGAATACAGGACTGCCCCCCGCTGCCTTGGACTCTCGGATGAAACCGCACTCCAAATTGTGATCTATGAACTCTTTGAGCTCCTGTAGTTCGTCCTCAGACATGGAATACAGCTTCCCTTTTGGCAACGCCGCCCCTGGCAGGAGGTCAATCTTGCAGTCGTACGGTCTGTGGGGGGGTAGCTTGTCCGCCTCCTTCTCGCAGAAAACCTCTAAAAATGCTGCGTACTTGTGGGGAACTGCTTGCAGCGTCCCCAGCTGCAGCTGTGACTCCTCTTCCTCTCCTTCCTGCCGGGGCAGGATGCAGTGTTCAGCACAATAGGAAGAGCTGAACGTCAGCTGCCTCTGGTACCAAGCCAGCGTCGGGCTGTGCTTGTCCAGCCAACTCATGCCCAATACAATAGGCGTGTCCGATAGTTGAGTGACATTAAAGCTGATGACTCCCCTGTGATTTCCAAGTCGCATCACCATTGGAGGCGTTTGCTTCAACACCTGCCCCCCCCTAGCAGCTCCCTGCCATCCACCGTGACGACCTGCAGGGGCAGTGTGGCAGGCAGCAACTGTATAGCGTGCCGGTCGACAAAGTCTTGCCCTATAAAGTCCGCATTGCTTCCTGAGTCAATGGTGATTGGCACGTCCATGGTGAGTCCATTGGGTAGCTGGAGCGATGCGGTGAGCCTCACTACTGGTTTGGGTGGGAGGGGGTCTGTGGGCTGCAAAATCTCTGGGGACTGCTTCACTGACTTGTCTTGCTGGGCCCCAGTGCCTCTGTCTCCAGCCAGACTCCGTCGTTTCCCTGCTGTGAGTCTCCGTGCTGAGTAGCTGCAGTCACCGTTACAGAGGCTGCATTGAGCTTGTGGATCCTCTGGGGACACTCTTTCGCCATATGCTGCGGACTTTCGCAGATGTAACACTTCCGGTTCCCTCTAGGAGGCTTCGCTTTCACTGCTCCCGGTGCTAGGGCTCTGGTTGCTGACTGAGCCCTGGCACCGCCAACCTACATAGGTTCCGCTCCCCCTCCTGGCGGAGGTGTGGATTGCGCATGCGCAGCTTCCCTGGGAACGAAGGAGAACCCTCTCGCTGGTTCGTGCCCTCCACGCCCTTCGTCCCTGCTCCATGGACGTTCCTCCAGCCGCACCCCAACCGTCAGCGCCCTCTGAACGACCTCCTGCGTGGTCCGAGGTCTCTCCCCCCTTACAATTTCGTCCTTAACCGCGCTGTTCAATCCTTCCCAAAACAGGTCTCTGACTGGAGCCGAATCTCTGTCCCATTCCAGGGCACTGACCAATGCAAAAAAGCGGGCGTGGTACTGTCTTACACTGGCCCTCCCTTGTTTCAGCCCATGTACCTCCTTCCGGGTAAGATCCACGTCTATGCTTGATAAAAAGCACCCATCCATCGCTTTAATAAAGGCATCCGCATCTCGGAGCGCCGGATCCTTATCCCTCCACAAATTGCGCAGCCACGCTTTAGCATCTCCATGCAAATGGGACATGATGAATCCCACCTTCTCTTGCTCATCTCTAAAGTCTTTGTCCAGCAGTTGCAGTGCACACATTACATCTGCTCTAAAGTTGTGGTACAGTTGCAAATTCCCATCGAAGTGAGAGACCAGACCGCCTGTTCGTCTCCCCAACCCAATCCCCTCCGGTTTGGGTGTCAGTTGCCCTTGCTTCGTAAGCATTTCCAACCTGACCTGGAGATCCCTGTAGGCAGCAGCTGCGTCCTCCTCTCTCTTCCTGGATGCAAGTGCCTCGGCATTCAGTCGTGTCACTGCTTCTCTGAGTTCCGCTATCTGCTGTTCGGCCGTCATATTGTCTGCCGTTCGTGAGCTCGCAAGTAGGCACCCGCTTTCTCTCCTCTCCGCGAGGCCGTAGATGCCCACAATTGGGGACGGAGCTTACTGTCAGCGCTGCTTCAGGATCCTAGCTCACAGAGGATCACGCTAGCCAGCGGTCACTTTGTAAAAGTCTTTATTGAGTTACAGTTTCCATTCTCAAGCTGCTGCGTGCAACTCTACGTGTTATGGGTTAGACCGGCGAAGCTCCGTCTGAGTCTCCGCCCCCTGTACACCAGCTAAATGCCCTAGCCTTACTCCACCTTTTCCTCCTGACCGTTCTCCTCTGGGTCCCTCTGCCCCCCGGGGTCTCTTCCTTCCGGGACTCTTCTGACGCTGACCCGCCGGACCCTTCTGTCTCCTTGCGGCGGGCTTTAGGGCCTGGCTCCCTTTCCGGGCTGCTTACTGTGCCGCCTTCCTGTGCATTTGAACTTGGCGCGCACGCCCAACCTCCCACTTTCCGTTTGACCGTTTCTTCTCTGTGGTGTGGTCACTCCTGACTCATGTCCTCCCCCCTGCGGCGAGCCGCTTGATCCCGATGCCTGGCGCCCTTCCTCCCCACTGCGCTCTGTTGGGGATGTTGGCCCCGATTTCCAACTGCTGCTCTCTGAAACCCCTTTTGTCCCTTCTTCCTGGGGTGTCCCCCTAAGCTCCCCCCTTGCTCTGGGCACTGGCGCTCCTTTCTGTGAATCTTCCGATTCACTGGAAAGACTCGGAGATCTCGGGTCGTCGTCATCGCTCATCTTTCCTTCAGACTCCTCCCCTTCACTCTCTGTTTCCTCCCTTGCCCTCGCCTCTGCTCCTGAACCCCTGACAGTTAGTGATAGGGTTAGGGTTAGGGTTAGGGTTAGGGTTAGGGTTAGGGTTAGGGTTAGGGTTAGCGTTTCGGTTCGGGTTAGGATTGGGGCTAGGGTTAGGGTTAGGGTTAGGATTGGGGTTAGGGTTAGGGTTAGGGTTAGGGTTAGGGTTAAGATTAGCGTTTCGTTTAGGGTTAGGGTTAGGAATACGGTTAGGGTTAGGATTGGGGTTAGGGTTAGGGTTAGCTTTAGGGTTAGGGTTAGGGTTAGCGTTTCGGTTAGGATTAGGATTGGGGTTAGGGTTAGCGTTTTGGTTAGGGTTAGGGTTAGGGATAGGGTTAGGGTTAGACTTAGGATTAGGGTTAGGGTTAGGGTTAGCGTTTCGGTTAGGGATAGGGTTAGGGTTAGGGTTAGGGTTGGGGTTAGGGTTAGGGTTAGGGTTAGGGTTAGAGTTAGCCTTAGGGTTCGTTTTAGCGTTTCAGTTAGGGTTAGGGTTATGGTTAGAGTTGGGGTTAGGGTTAGGGTTAGGGTTAGGGTTAGGGTTAGGGTTAGGGTTAGTGTCAGCGGCTGCCTCAGGTCTCAGCTCACAAAAGACGAACGCCAAGCTCTTCTTATATACAAGGATGTTTATTGCAGTTCATTATTGGTTCCACAACCGAGGCGCGCAGCCCCGAGTCTCTAACGTCAGACATTTGAAGTCCCCTCTGAATCGGTTCCGCCTCTACACCAACTTAAGAGGCTTGTGCTAGAACACCTCTTCCTGTCTTTCCTTTTCCGCAGGGTCTTTCTGCCCCCCTGGGTTCCTGCCCTCCTGCTCTCTCCTGAAGCGGATTCCTCAGAAGCCTGTTCCCCCCTCCATCGTGCTTTGGGGCTGGGCTCCTCCTCCGGGCTTTCTCCATTTCCGCGCGCCTCCACATTTGAACTTGGCGCGCGCTCGCTACCCCTGACCTTCCTTTTGACACTTACACTACTTCCTGTACTACTCTCCGCCTCTTCCGGCAGGACGTTCTCCCCCGATCTCCTTCCCCTGTCTCTTTCCTGCTCCGCTCCGTGTGTCACACTGGGAACCCCCCTTTCTTCCCTTCGTTCCTGCTGGGAAGCCGGCCCCGATCTCCCACTCCCGCTCGGGGTTTCCCTGCTGCTTCCCTGCTCCTGGCAGGTCCCCCCTGTGACCCCCCTTGTCCTGACTAGGGGCGTCCCCTCCTGAGAATCCTCCGATTCACTTGAGAGACTCATGGAAGATCTCAAGTCATTGTCATCCTCCTCCTCACTGTCCTGGGATTCTTCCTCGTCGCTCTCCGTCTCCTCCCTCACCTGTGCCTCTGTCTCTGAACCCCTGACAGTTAGGGTTAGGGTTAGACTTAGGATTAGGGCTAGGGTTAGCGTTTCGGTTAGGGTTAGGGTTAGGGTTAGGGTTAGGGTTAGGGTTAGGATTTCGGTTAGGGTTAGGGTTAGGGTTAGGGTTAGGGTTAGGGTAAGCGTTTCGGTTAGGGTTAGGGTAAGGGTTAGGGTTAGGGTTAGGGTTAGGGTAAGGGTTAGGGTTTCGGTTAGGGTTAGGGTTAGGGTTAGGGTTAGGGTTAGGGTTAGGGTTAGGGTTAGGGTTAGGGTTAGGGTTAGGGTTAGGGTTACGGTTACGGTTAGGGTTAGGGTTAGGGTTGGTGTTAGGGTTAGGGTTAGGGTTAGGATTGGGGTTAGGATTAGGGTTAGGGTTATCGTATCGGTTAGGGTTAGGGTTAGGGTTAAGGTTACGGTTAGTGTTACGGTAAGGGCTAGGGTTAGGGTTAGGTTTAGGGTTAGGGTTAGCGTTTCGGTTA
>NC_138765.1:95115705-95118205 GCF_965113315.1 Podarcis vaucheri
GATTGGGGCTAGGGTTAGGGTTAGGGTTAGGAATAGGGTTAGGGTTAGGATTGGGGTTAGGGTTAGGGTTAGCTTTAGAGTTAGGGTTAGGGTTAGGGTTAGCGTTTCGGTTAGGGTTAGGATTGGGGTTAGGGTTAGCGTTTTGGTTAGGGTTAGGGTTAGGGTTAGGGTTAGGGTTAGGGTTAGGGTTAGGGTTAGGGTTAGGGTTAGGGTTAGGGTTAGGGTTAGCGTTTCGTTTGGATTGGGGTTAGGGTTAGGATTGGGGTTAGGAATAGGGTTAGGGTTAGGGTTAGCGTTTCGGTTAGGGTTAGGATTGGGGTTAGCGTTAGCGTTAGCGTTTTGGTTAGGGTTAGCGTTTCGGTTAGGGTTAGAGTTAGGGTTAGGGTTAGGGTTAGGGTTAGGCTTAGGCTTAGGGTTAGGGTTAGGGTTAGGGTTAGGGTTAGGGTTAGGGTTTCGGTTAGGGTTAGGGTTAGGGTTAGGGCTAGGGCTAGGGCTAGGGCTAGGGCTAGGGTTAGGGTTAGGGTTAGGGTTTGGGTTAGGGTTAGTGTTACGGTTAGGGTTAGGGTTAGGGTTAGGGTTAGCGTTAGGGTTAGCGTTAGGGTTAGGGTTATCGTATCGTTTAGGGTTAGGGTTAGGGTTAAGGTTACAGTTAGTGTTACGGTATGGGTTAGGGTTAGGGTAAGGGTTAGGGTAAGGGTTAGGATTGGGGTTAGGGTTAGGGTAGGGTTAGGGTTAGGGTTAGGGTTAGGGTTAGGGTTAGGGTTAGGATTGGGGTTAGGGTTAGGGTTAGGGTTAGTGTTAGGGTTAGGGTTAGGATTGGGGTTAGGGTTAGGGTTAGTGTTAGGGTTAGGGTTAGGATTGGGGTTAGGGTTAGGGTTAGGGATAGGGTTAGCGTTTCGGTTAAGGTTAGGATTGGGGTTAGGGTGGCGTTAGCGTTTTGGTTAGGGTTAGGGTTAGGGTTAGGGTTAAGATTAGGTTTTCGATAGGGTTCGGGTTAGGGTTAGGGTTAGGATTGGGGCTAGGGTTAGGGTTAGGGTTAGGAATAGGGTTAGGGTTAGGATTGGGGTTAAGGTTAGGGTTAGCTTTAGAGTTAGGGTTAGGGTTAGGGTTAGCGTTTCGGTTAGGGTTAGGATTGGGGTTAGGGTTAGCGTTTTGGTTAGGGTTAGGGTTAGGGTTAGGGTTAGGGTTAGACTTAGGATTAGGGTTAGGGTTAGGGTTAGGGTTAGCGTTTCGTTTGGATTGGGGTTAGGGTTAGGATTGGGGTTAGGAATAGGGTTAGGGTTAGGGTTAGCGTTTCGGTTAGGGTTAGGATTGGGGTTAGGGTTAGCGTTAGCGTATTGGTTAGGGTTAGGGTTAGAGTTAGGGTTAGAGTTAGGGTTAGAGTTAGGGTTAGGGTTAGGCTTAGGCTTAGGCTTAGGCTTAGGCTTAGGGTTAGGGTTAGGGTTAGGGTTAGGGTTAGGGTTAGGGTTAGGGTTAGGGTTAGTGTTTCGGTTAGGGTTAGGGTTAGGGTTAGGGCTAGGGCTAGGGCTAGGGCTAGGGCTAGGGCTAGGGTTAGGGTTAGGGTTAGGGTTAGGGTTAGGGTTAGCGTTAGGGTTAGCGTTAGGGTTAGGGTTATCGTATCGTTTAGGGTTAGGGTTAGGGTTAAGGTTACAGTTAGTGTTACGGTATGGGTTAGGGTTAGGGTAAGGGTTAGGGTAAGGGTTAGGATTGGGGTTAGGGTTAGGGTAGGGTTAGGGTTAGGGTTAGGGTTAGGGTTAGGGTTAGGATTGGGGTTAGGGTTAGGGTTAGGGTTAGGGTTAGTGTTAGGGTTAGGGTTAGGATTGGGGTTAGGGTTAGGGTTAGGGATAGGGTTAGCGTTTCGGTTAAGGTTAGGATTGGGGTTAGGGTGGCGTTAGCGTTTTGGTTAGGGTTAGGGTTAGAGTTAGGGTTAGGATTGGGGTTAGGTATAGGGTTAGGGTTAGGGTTAGGGTTAGCATTTCGGTTAGGGTAAGGGTTAGGGGTAGGGTTAGGGTTAGGGTTAGGGTTAGGGTTAGCGTTTCGGTTAGGGTTAGGGTTAGGGGTAGGGTTAGGGTTAGGGTTATGGTGAGGGTTAGGGTTGTGGATAGGGTTAGGGTTAGGTTTGCGGTTAGGGTTGGGGTTGGGGTTAGGGTTAGGGTTAGAGTTAGAGTTAGGCTTAGGGTTAGGTTTAGCGTTTCAGTTAGGGTTAGGGTTGGGGTTAGGGTTAGACTTAGTTTCAGGGTTAGGGTTAGTGTTAGCGTTTCGGTTAGGGTTAGGGTTAGGGTTAGGGTTAGGGTTAGGGTTGGGGTTAGGGTTAGGGTTAGGGTTAGGGTTAGGGTTATGGCTAGGGTTAGGGAAAGTTTTAGGGTTATGGTTAGGGTTAGGGTTAGGATTGGGATTAGGATTAGGGTTAGGGTTAGCGTTTCAGTTAGGGTTAGGGTTAGGGTTAGGGTTAGGGTTAGCGTTAGGGTTTGATTTGGGGTTAGGGTTAGGGTTAGGGTTA
>NC_138765.1:95120705-95123205 GCF_965113315.1 Podarcis vaucheri
GTTAGGGCTACGGTTAGGGTTAGGGTTAGGGTTAGGATTGGGGTTAGGGTTAGGGTTAGCGTTTCGGTTAGGGTTAGGGTTAGCATTTCGGTTAGGGTTAGGTTTAGGGTTAGCGTTTCGTTTAGGGTTATGGTTTGGGTTAGGGTTAGGGTTAGAGTTAGGGTTAGGGTTAGGGTTAGGGTTAGGGTTACGGATACGGTTACGGTTACGGTTACGGTTACGGTAAGGGTTAGGGTTAGGACTGGAGTTAGGGTTAGGGTTAGGGTTAGGGTTAGGTTTAGCGTTTCGGTAAGGGTTAGGGTTAGGGTTAGGGTTAGGTTTAGCGTTTCGGTAAGGGTTAGGGTTAGGGTTAGGGTTAGGGTTAGGGTTAGCGTTAGCGTTAGGGTTAGGGTTAGGGTTATCGTATCGTTTAGGGTTAGGGTTAGGGTTAAGGTTACAGTTAGTGTTACGGTATGGGTTAGGGTTAGGGTAAGGGTTAGGGTAAGGGTTAGGATTGGGGTTAGGGTTAGGGTAGGGTTAGGGTTAGGGTTAGGGTTAGGGTTAGGGTTAGGATTGGGGTTAGGGTTAGGGTTAGGGTTAGGGTTAGTGTTAGGGTTAGGATTAGGATTGGGGTTAGGGTTAGGGTTAGGGATAGGGTTAGCGTTTCGGTTAGGGTTAGGATTGGAGTTAGGGTGGCGTTAGCGTTTTGGTTAGGGTTAGGGTTAGAGTTAGGGTTAGGATGGGGCTTAGGTATAGGGTTAGGGTTAGGGTTAGGGTTAGCATTTCGGTTAGGGTAAGGGTTAGGGGTAGGGTTAGGATTAGGGTTAGGGTTAGGGTTAGCGTTTCGGTTAGGGTTAGGGTTAGGGTTAGGGGTAGGGTTAGGGTTATGGTGAGGGTTAGGGTTGGGGATAGGGTTAGGGTTAGGTTTGCGGTTAGGGTTGGGGTTGGGGTTAGGGTTAGGGTTAGAGTTAGAGTTAGAGTTAGAGTTAGGCTTAGGGTTAGGTTTAGCGTTTCAGTTAGGGTTAGGGTTAGGGTTGGGGTTAGGGTTAGACTTAGTTTCAGGGTTAGGGTTAGTGTTAGCGTTTCGGTTAGGGTTAGGGTTAGGGTTAGGGTTAGGGTTAGGGTTAGGGTTAGGGTTAGGGTTATGGCTAGGGTTAGGGAAAGTTTTAGGGTTATGGTTAGGGTTAGGGTTAGGGTTAGGATTGGGATTAGGATTAGGGTTAGGGTTAGCGTTTCAGTTAGGGTTAGGGTTAGGGTTAGGGTTAGGGTTAGGGTTAGGGTTAGGGTTAGGGTTAGGGTTAGGGTTTGATTTGGGGTTAGGGTTAGGGTTAGGGTTAGGGTTAGGGTTAGCGTTTCGGTTAGGGTTAGGGTTAGGGTTAGGGTTACGGTTATTGATAGGGTTAGGGTTAGGGGTTAGGTTTAGGGTTAGGGTTAGGGTTAGGGTTAGGGTAAGGGTAAGGGTTAGGGATAGGGTTAGGGATAGGGTTAGGGTTAGGTTTCAGGTTTCGGGTTTCGGGTTTCGGGTTTCGGGTTTCGGGTTTCGGGTTTCGGGTTTCGGTTAGGGTTAGGGTTAGGGTTAGGGTTGGGGTTAGGGTTAGGGTTAGGGTTACGGTTAGTGTTACTGTAAGGGTTAGATTTAGGGTTAGGATTGGGGTTAGGGTTAGAATAAGGTTTAGATTTAGGGTTAGGATTGGGGTTAGGGTTCCGGTTAGGGTTAGGGTTAGGGTTAGGGTTAGGGTTAGGGTTAGGGTTATGGTTAGGGCTACGGTTAGGGTTAGGGTTAGGATTGGGGTTAGGGTTAGGGTTAGGGTTAGCGTTTCGGTTAGGGTTAGGGTTAGCATTTCGGTTAGGGTTAGGTTTAGGGTTAGCGTTTCGTTTAGGGTTATGGTTTGGGTTAGGGTTAGGGTTAAGGTTAGGGTTAGGGTTAGGGTTACGGATACGGTTACGGTTACGGTTACGGTAAGGGTTAGGGTTAGGACTGGAGTTAGGGTTAGGGTTAGGGTTAGGGGTAGGTTTAGCGTTTCGGTAAGGGTTAGGGTTAGGGTTAGGGTTAGGGCTAGGGCTAGGGTTAGAGTTAGGGTTAGGGGTTAGGGTTAGGGTTAGGGTTAGGGTTAGGGTTAGAGTTAGGGTTAGGGTTAGGGTTACGGTTAGTGTTAGGGTTAGGGTTAGGGTTAGGGTTAGGGTTAGGGCTACGGTTAGGGTTAGGGTTAGGGTTAGGATTGGGGTTAGGGTTAGGGTTAGCGTTTCGGTTAGGGTTAGGGTTAGCATTTCGGTTAGGGTTAGGTTTAGGGTTAGCGTTTCGTTTAGGGTTATGGTTTGGGTTAGGGTTAGGGTTAGAGTTAGGGTTAGGGTTAGGGTTAGGGTTAGGGTTAGGGTTACGGATACGGTTACGGTTACTGTTACGGTAAGGGTTAGGGTTAGGACTGGAGTTAGGGTTAGGGTTAGGGTTAGGGTTAGGTTTAGCGTTTCGGTAAGGGTTAGGGTTAGGGTTAGGGTTAGGTTTAGCGTTTCGGTAAGGGTT
>NC_138765.1:95140705-95188205 GCF_965113315.1 Podarcis vaucheri
AGGGCTAGAGTTAGGGTTAGGGTTAGGGTTTCGGTTAAGGTTGGGGTTAGGGTTAGGGTTAGGGTTAGGGTTAGGGTTAAGGTTAGTGTTACGGTAAGGGTTAGGGTTAGGATTGGGGTTAGGGTTAGGATTGGGGTTAGGAATAGCGTTTCTGTTAGGGTTAGGGTTTGGAATAGGGTTAGGGTTAGGGTTAGGGTTAGGATTGGGGTTAGGGTTAGGGTTAGGGTTAGGGTTAGCGTTTCAGTTAGGGTTAGGATTGGGGTTAGGGTTAGCGTTTTGGTTAGGGTTAGGGTTAGGGTTAGAATTGGGGTTAGGTCTAGGGTTAGGGTTAGGGTTAGGGTTTGCGTTTCGGTTAGGATTAGGGTTAGGGTAAGGGTTAGCGTTTCGGTTAGGGATAGGGTTAGGGTTAGCGTTAGGGTTAGGGTTAGGTTTAGGCTTAGCGTTAGAGTTGATGTTAGGGTTAGAGTTAGAGTTAGCCTTAGGGTTCGGTTTAGCATTTCAGTTAGAGTTAGGGTTATGGTTAGAGTTGGGGTTAGGGATAGGGTTAGGGTTAGCGTTTCGGTTAGGGTTAGGATTAGGGTTAGGGGTTAGGGTTAGGGGTTAGGGTTAGGGTTAGGGTTAGGGTTAGGGTAAGGGTAAGGGTAAGGGTTAGGATTTCGGTTAGGGTTAGGGTTAGGGTTAGGGTTAGGGTTAGGGTTAGGGTTAGGGTTAGGGTTAGGGTTAGGTTACGGTTAGGGTTAGGGTTAGGGTTAGGGTTAGGGTTAGGGTTAAGGTTGAGATTAAGGATAAGGTTACGGTTAGTGTTAGTGTTACGGAAGGGTTAGGCTTAGGGTTAGGATTGGGGTTAGGGTTAGGGTTTGGGTTAGGATTGGGGTTAGGGTTAGGGTTAGGGTTAGTATTAGCGTTTCGGTTAGGGTTAGGGTTAGGGTTAGGATTGTAGTTAGGGTTAGGGTTAGGGTTAGGGTTAGGGTTAGGGTTATGGTTATGGTTATGGTTAGGGTTAGGGTTAGGGTTAGGGTTTCGGTTAGGGTTAGGATTGGGGATACGGTTAGGGTTCGGGTTCGGGTTAGGGTTCGGTTTAGGCTTAGCGTTAGGGTTGATGTTAGGGTTAGGGTTAGGGTTAAGGTTGAGATTAAGGTTAAGGTTACGGTTAGTGTTAGTGTTACGGAAGGGTTAGGCTTAGGGTTAGGATTGGGGTTAGGGTTAGGGTTAGGGTTAGTATTAGCGTTTCGGTTAGGGTTAGGGTTAGGGTTAGGGTTAGGGCTAGGATTGTAGTTAGGGTTAGGGTTATGGTTAGGGTTAGGGTTAGGGTTTCGGTTAGGGTTAGGATTGGGGATACGGTTCGGGTTCGGGTTAGGGTTAGGGTTCGGTTTAGGCTTAGCGTTAGGGTTGATGTTAGGGTTAGAGTTAGAGTTAGCCTTAGGGTTCGGTTTAGCGTTTCAGTTAGAGTTAGGGTTATGGTTAGAGTTGGGGTTAGGGATAGGGTTAGGGTTTGCGTTTCGGTTAGGGTTAGGGTTAGGGTTAGGGTTAGGGTTAGGGTTAGGGTTAGGGTTGTGGTTGTGGTTGTGGTTAGGGTTAGCGTTAGGGTTAGGGTTAGGGTTATGGCTAGGGTTAGGGAAAGGGTTAGGGTTAGGGTTAGGGTTAGGATTGGGGTTAGGATTAGGGTTAGGGTTAACCTTTCGGTTAGTTTTAGGGTTAGGGTTAGGGTTACGGTTACGGTTAGGGTTAGGGTTAGCGTTTCGGTTAGGGTTAGGGTTAGGGTTAGGGATAGGGATAGGGTTAGGGTTAGGGTTATTGTTTTTTTTTTAAAATGGTTTTTTTATTGCTTTTTTTCCAGGGTAAAAATACATCGTCAGTAACACAACAAAAGCAGTTTTACAGAAAGAAGAAAGAATTATAGAAAGAAAAAAGAAAAATTCACTTTTTCAAATCAATTTTCATAATCAACCGGACTTCCCCACGTCCTCCGTCCCCTGCTTTCTTTACAATAAAAATAAACAGCAAATTAGTACCTTATTTTGTATGTTTTTGTGTTTTCATTTAGTTATATATTCCGCAATTTATACTTTTCAGAGCCATAACTTAATTTCCATCATTCACCAATCTCAGTACTGAAGCGTGTTTTTCCCGAAGGCTTAGCAAATTCTCAACATTCATATAACTTATAATGTTTTTGTAAATAGTCCTTGAATTTTTTCCAGTCCTCTTCCACTGCCTCTTCTCCCAGATCTCGGATTCTGCCTGTCATTTCAGCTAATTCCATGTAGTCCATCAGCTGCGAGTGCCATTCTTCCAGCGTGGGTAACTCCTGTGTCATCCAATATTTAGCTATAAGAATTCTTGCTGCTGTAGTTGCATATAAAAAGAAAGTTCTATCTTTCTTTGACACTCTCTGGCCTACAATGCCCAGGAGGAAGGCCTCTGGTTTCTTACAGAAGGTGTACCTAAACACCTTTTTCAACTCATTTTAAATCATATCCCAAAAGGCCTTCACCCTCGGGCATGTCCACCAGAGGTGAAAAAATGTTCCTTCAGCCTCCTTACATTTCCAACATTTATTATCAGACAAATGATATATCTTTGCAAGTTTGACTGGGGTCATGTACCACCTGTATACCATTTTCATAATGTTTTCTTTTAAGGCAGTACATGCCGTAAATTTCATACCGGTGGTCCACAACCTTTCCCAGTCTTCAGACATAATGTTGTACCCAATGTCCTGTGCCCATTTTATCATGGCTGATTTAACTATCTCATCTTGTGTATTCCATTTAAGCAACAAGTTATACATTCTTGAAAGCACTTTCGTCTTGGGTTCAAGTAATTCTGTCTCTAATTTTGATTTTTCCACCTGGAAACCAATTTTTTTGTCATTTTTGAAAATCTCTAAAATTTGGGCATAATGAAACCAATCTCGCACCTTTCCTTTCAGTTTTTCAAAACTCTGCAACCTCCAAGTATCACCATCTCTTTCTATTATCTCACAATATTTTGCCCAGCCACTCTCCATGTTGCGTAATTTTATGGCCTTAGCCTCCGTCGGTGATAACCACCTCGGGGTCTTACTTTCAAGTAAGTCCTTGTATTTAGTCCAGACAATGAATAGAGCTTTCCTGACAATATGGTTTTTAAACAGTCTATGAAACCTTATCTTGTCGTACCAAAGATATGCATGCCACCCAAAAGCATTGTTAAACCCTTCCAGATCTAGGACATCAGTGTTTTCTAGCAAAAACCAATCCTTCATCCAGCAGAGGGATGCAGCTTCATAATACAATCTTAAGTCCGGCAGGGCAAACCCCCCTCTTTCCTTTGCATCTGTTAGTATCTTAAATTTTATTCGGGGCTTTTTGCCCTGCCAGACAAACTTCGTGATATCCCTCTGCCACTTTCCAAAACATTCCACTCTGTCCACGATCTGAAGGGTCTGAAACAAGAATAACATTCTTGGCAATACATTCATCTTAACTGCGGCAATTCTTCCTGACAAGGAAAGTTTCAATCTTGACCAAGTTTCTAAGTCCTTTTTAATTTCCGACCAGCATTTTTCATAATTATCCTTAAACAAATTCAAATTTCTCCCAGTCAAGTTAACCCCCAGGTATTTCACTTTTGTGACCACATTTAATTCTGTTTCCTTCTGGAACCCATCTATTTCTGACGGTGTCAAGTTTTTTGCCAGAACCTTGGTTTTTTGTTTGTTCAACTTGAATCCCGCCACCTGACCAAACTCAGAAATTAGCTCCAAAGCTCTTTTTGTACTGGTTTCTGGCTCCTGTAATGTCAAAACCAAGTCATCTGCAAAGGCCTTAAGTTTGTATTGTTTTTCTCCGACCTGTATTCCTTCCACCAGCTGGTCTCTCCTAATCAAATTCAGCAACACCTCCAGGACAGAAATAAATAGCAAGGGTGATAGGGGGCACCCCTGTCGTGTCCCTTTTTCAATTTTAAACTCCTCTGTCACCACACTATTTACTATCAATTTAGCCTTTTGTTCTGAATAGATTGCTTCGATACCATTTTGAAACGCCCTTCCCACTCCCATCCCTTCCAAATTTTTCTTCATAAAATTCCAAGATATATTGTCAAAGGCCTTCTCCGCGTCTATAAAAATCAGAACTGCTTTCGTATTCATATTTGTCTGTAGTAACTCCAAAACATCAATAATGTTCCTAGTGTTATCAGACAAATGCCTACCAGGGAGAAAGCCTGCTTGGTCCTTATGAATTACTTCATTCAAAACTTTTTTCAGTCTGTTTGCTAAAATATCAGCAAAAATTTTGTAATCCACATTTAGGAGTGAGATGGGACGATAATTCTTAAGTTGAGTCTTTTCAGATTCCAGTTTTGGTGTCAGAGTGATAAATGCTTCTTTCCACGATTCTGGTGCCCCCTTCCCTTCCATAATCTGGTTACATACCTCCATTAGTGGCTGTGTCAGATATTCCTTCAATGCCTTATAATATTTGGAGGTAAGTCCGTCTGGGCCTGGAGATTTGCCTATTTGCATGTTCTGAATGGCTCTTTCAATTTCCTGTTGTGTTATTTTATGGTTCAGGGCTGTTTGTTTGTCTTGTGTTAACTTTTGCAGGCCATGACTTTTTAAAAAGTTATTTATTTCAATCTCTGCTTGTGGTCCTTGGGTATACAGTTTTTTAAAGTATCTCTGGAAACACTTTCTAATTTCTTCTGGTTTCTGAATACATTGTCCTTCCACCTCCAGATTGGTAACAAAGTTCAATTTTTGTCTCTTTTTCAGCTGCCATGCCAGCAGCTTCCCACATTTATTTGCCGATTCAAATGATCTTTGTTTCATCTGTTTAATTTTCCATTCAATTTCTTGGTTTATCAATTTCGTATATTGTGCTTGATGGAATTTTATTTCTCTTAAAACTTCTTTTGATTTTGGATTTAGTCTCAGCTTTTTTTCTCCATCTCTTATTTTGTCCAAAATCTTGTCCTTTTTACCATTCCAGAGTTTCTTCTTAATAGTGTTCTGTTGTATCAGGAACCCTCTCATAACAGCTTTACTCGCGTCCCAGATTGTTTTCTTTTCCACTGAAGTGTTCAAATTTATTTCAAAGTAGTCTTTCAATGTTTTTTGGGCCTTCTTCACGGTCTCCTGATCTCTAAACAAATAGTCATTCATTCTCCATCTGAAGGTTCCAGCTGGTGTGAGTCTCAAGTCCATTTTCAAAGCATTATGATCGGAGCAAGTTTTAGTGCAGATCTCTATTTTTTTTGTCTTAGGTGCCAGTCCTCTAGATATCCAGATTTGGCCGATTCTTGTCCATGATAAGTGGGCCTCAGAAAAGAATGTTCCCTCCTTACCTAGAGGGTTCTTTGTCCTCCAAATATCGATCTGATCCATATTGTCTGTAAGTTCAAAAAAGGTCTTTGGAAGTCTGCCGTCTTTGTTCAAATTTTGGTTTTGTGACTTGTCCATGTAAGTGGAGACAACCCCATTCATATCACCCATCAAAATGATGTTAGTATAGTCAATGTAGTCCAACATTATCTCATGCAGCTTCTTATAAAATTCCGATTTACCGTCGTTTGGTGCATAAATTCCTACTATCAAAAATTTTTCTCCTTGTGATTGGATTTCAATCGCCAAAATTCTTCCTTGTTCATCTTTAAAAACCAACTTTGGTGCTAGGCTCTCCTTTGCGTAGATCACAACTCCTCTTTTTTTAACCTTGTCTGATGAAATAAAATCTTGGCCTAGTCTCTTGTTAATTAACACTCTCCTGTGGAGCCTAGTCACATGTGTTTCTTGAAGGCAAATAACGTCTAATTGTTCTTTTCTCAATATATGAAAAATCTTTTTCCTTTTTTCGGGGGAGTTTGCGCCATGAATGTTCCAACTAAGGAGCTGCAGAGACATCTCGGGCTAATTTATTGGCCTGTGGGGGTGTCTCCTTTATCGTTTTTATCTGGAGGTGGAACCGGATTCAAACCAAACGAGGGGGGTGGCCAGGCTCCTGCTACTCCTTTCCGAAGATCCTCCCCGTGGTCGTTTAGGAACTTTTCTTGCTCCTCTGCTGTTCTAATTCTTACCTTCTTCCCTTTCAAGGTAAAAGATAATCCTTGAGGGAATTCCCACCTGTATGGGATTGTGTTGGTTCTCAGTAAGCTTGCCAGGTCTTTGTATGTAGTTCTTAAGTCCAGTAGCTGTTTTGGTATGTCTCTGAAGATTTCTGCCGTCTTTCCCTGAATCACCAATGAGTTTTTAAAGTGCAGGCCGAGTATGTTGTCTTTTTCTTGCTTAGATCTCAAAATGATCAAGCAATCTCTTGGTTTGTCTTTCTTGGCCACTCTTCCTAATCTAAAGGCGGTGACGATTTTAAAGTCCTTCTCTTCTGCCAAACCCCAGAACTTGGATATTTCTGTTGTCAAAAAACCAATCAAGTCCTCCTTTTCTGATTCTGGGATGTTTCTAAGCCTGAGATTGCTTTCCCTGTTTTTCAGTTCCGCCAGGGACAGGTACGCTTGCTGTTCAGTAACCTGTCTGCTCAGTGGTCTTACTTCCCCTCTTAGTTCCTCTATCCTCTTTTTATTTTCGTCTGCTTTTGTATTTACTTCCTCAACTAACTTTCGATTTTCTGTTGAAGTCTTTTCAATGTTACCTATTGCCTGTGTATTTTTAGTGACTTGGTCTGTCAATTTATTAATTGAAGCTGTCACCTGGTCAAGTTTAGCAGCTTGTTCCTCAAATCTAGCTGCTTGTTCATCAGCTTTCTTGTTCAATGCTGCCAGCTGGTCCAATATTTCTTTAGAGACAGGATCTAACCCTCCAGCAGCCATCTCCCCGAGAGGTGGCTGTATGGATTGTCCTTCTTGCAGACCTGTCACAATTGGAACGGATGATCTACGTAGCTGCACAGGCAAAGTTGATTGCAAAAGTTCAGTTTGTTTTGCTTTCTTTCCAGCCCTTGTTTTTGCTGCGCCACTCATTCCACAGCTGTCCCTGTGTCAAGGTCAAATTGTAAATCCCATGGGAAAGACAATCCAAGAAAAAATAAACATCCGGACATACAAATTCCAAGTCAAACAGCAGTTCTCAGAGGCTATTAATTCCACAATCCAGCAGGGGGAGCTTCCCCAAAAAATTAAGGAAAGGGATAGAAAGTTTCCACCATTAAGCTCCCACCAAAAAAAGTTAAATAAAATCCAAAACAGGGGGGGACCCCTCCACGTTCAGTTTTAACTGCAGAGAATAAAGGTTCTTTACAAAGGTGCAACAGTTCCTTTTTATCACTCACAAAGTAGCCCAATATAACTTTATATTTTTATATACAGTTACCGCAGTCCGATGTTACTTGTATCCAGGCAGACCGAGAGCAGGGTTTCGTAACTTTGTAATCCACAGGAAGATAGAAAGAGGAATCACAGTCTTTGTTCACTTATAAAATTGTTATTGCTTTTCTTTAAATTTTAAACAGTCAAAGCCGAATTTGCAAAGAAAATTCCAACTTCTTTTTAACTCCTTTCAGCGCTTCCGCTTTAAAGAGTCTTTGCTCGGTACTTTAAACAGAGCCGGAAGACTGACTTCCTTTTTAGCGTCTCCCGCTTTCAGCCGAAATTCACCAAATTTAGATTCAAATAGAGCTTCAGATTTCTTACTCACGAGTAAGTTGTTTCGATTCTGTTGTTCAAAGAAGAAAGGGTTAGGGTTATTGATAGGGTAAGGGTTAGGGTTAGGGTTAGGGTTAGGGTTAGGGTTAGGGTTAGGGTTGGGGTTAGGGGTTAGGGGTTAGGGGTTAGGGGTTAGGGTTAGGGTTAGGGTTAGGGTTAGGGTTAGGGTTAGGGTTAGGGTTAGGTTTATGGGTTAGTGTCAGGGGTTCAGAGACAGAGGCACAGGTGAGGGAGGAGACGGAGAGCGACGAGGAAGAATCCCAGGACAGTGAGGAAGAGGATGACAATGACTTGAG
Organism: Podarcis vaucheri; assembly: GCF_965113315.1. Taxonomy (NCBI): domain Eukaryota; kingdom Metazoa; phylum Chordata; class Lepidosauria; order Squamata; family Lacertidae; genus Podarcis; species Podarcis vaucheri. Next base: position 95,148,640 of record NC_138765.1, read on the forward strand.
ATCTTCCATGAGTCTCTCAAGTGAATCGGAGGATTCTCAGGAGGGGGCACCCCTAGTCAGGACAAGGGGGGTTACAGGGGGGACCTGCCAGGAGCAGGGAAGCAGCAGGGAAACCCCGAGCGGGAGTGGGAGATCGGGGCCGGCTTCCCAGCAGGAACGAAGGGAAGAGAGGGGAGTTCCCAGTGTGACACACGGAGCGGAGCAGGAAAGAGACAGGGGAAGGAGATCGGGGGAGAACGTCCTGTCGGAAGAGGCGGAGATTAGTACAGGGAGTAGTGTAAGTGTCAAAAGGAAGGTCAGGGGTAGCGAGCGCGCGCCAAGTTCAAATGTGGAGGCGCACGGAAATGGAGAAAGCCCGGAGGAGGAGCCCAGCCCCAAAGCACGAAGAACAGGCATCTGAGGAATCCGCTTCAGGAGAGAGCAGGAGGGGAGGAACCCAGGGGGGCAGAAAGACCCTGCGGAAAAGGAAAGACAGGAAGAGGTGGTCTAGCACAAGCCTCTTAAGTTGGTGTAGAGGCGGGACCGATTCAGAGGGGACTTCAAATGTCTGACGTTAGAGACTCAGGGCTGCGCGCCTCGGTTGTGGAACCAATAATGAACTGCAATAAACATCCTTGTATATAAGAAGAGCTTGGCGTTGGTCTTTTGTGAGCTGAGACCTGAGGCAGCCGCTGACAGTTAGGGTTAGGGTTAGGGTTAGCGTTTCGGTTAGGGTTAGGGTTAGGGTTGGGGTTAGGGTTGGGGTTAGGGTTGGGGTTAGGGTTAGGGTTAGGGTTAGGGTTAGGGTTAGGGGTTAGGGTTAGGGTTAGGGTTAGGGTTAGGGTTAGGTTAGGGTTAGGGTTAGGGTTAGGGTTAGGGTTAGGGTTGGGGTTAGGGTTAGGGTGAGGGTTAGGGTTAGGATAGGGGTCAGGATTAGGGTTAGGGTTAGCATTTCGGTTAGGGTTAAGGTTACGGTTAGTGTTACGGTAAGGGTTAGGGTTAGGGTTAGGGTTAGGGTTAGGGTTAGGGTTGGGGTTAGGGTTAGGGTGAGGGTTAGGGTTAGGATAGGGGTCAGGATTAGGGTTAGGGTTAGCATTTCGGTTAGGGTTAAGGTTACGGTTAGTGTTACGGTAAGGGTTAGGGTTAGGGTTAGGGTTAGGGTGAGGGTTATGTTTGGGGTTAGGGTTAGGGTTAGGGTTAGGGTTAGGGTTAGGGTTAGGATTGGGGTTGGGGTTAGGGTTAGGGTTAGGGTTAGGGTTAGGGTTAGGGTTAGGATTGGGGCTGGATTGGGGTTATGATTAGGGTTAGGGTTAGCATTTCGGTTAGGGTTAGGGTTAGGGTTAGGATTAGCGTTTCGGTTAGGGTTAGGGTTAGCGTTTCGTTTAGGGTTATGGTTAGGGTTTGGGTTAGGGTTAGGTTTAGGGTTTCGGTTAGGGTTAGAGTTAGGATTAGGGTTGGGGTTAGGGTTAGGGTTAGGGTTAGGTTAGGGTTAGGGTTAGGGTTAGGGTTGGGGTTAGGGTTAGGGTGAGGGTTAGGGTTAGGATAGGGGTCAGGATTAGGGTTAGGGTTAGCATTTCGGTTAGGGTTAAGGTTACGGTTAGTGTTACGGTAAGGGTTAGGGTTAGGGTTAGGGTTAGGGTTGGGGTTAGGGTTAGGGTGAGGGTTAGGGTTAGGATAGGGGTCAGGATTAGGGTTAGGGTTAGCATTTCGGTTAGGGTTAAGGTTACGGTTAGTGTTACGGTAAGGGTTAGGGTTAGGGTTAGGGTTAGGGTGAGGGTTATGATTGGGGTTAGGGTTAGGGTTAGGGTTAGGGTTAGGGTTAGGATTGGGGTTGGGGTTAGGGTTAGGGTTAGGGTTAGGGAAATGGTTAGGGTTAGGGTTAGGATTGGGGTTGGGGTTACGGTTAGGGTTAGGGTTAGGGTTAGGGTTTGGTGTTAGGGTTAGGGTTAGGTTAGTGCTAGGGTTAGGGAAATGGTTAGGGTTAGGGTTAGGGTTAGGGTTAGGATTGGGGTTAGGGTTAGGGTTAGGGTTAGGGTTAGGGTTAGGGTAAGGGTTAGGGTTAGGTTAGGGTTAAGGTTAAGGTTAAGGTTAAGGTTAAGGTTAAGGTTAAGGTAAAGGTTACGGGTAGTGTTACGGAAGGGTTAGGGATAGGATTGGGGTTAGGTTTAGGGTTAGGATTGGGGTTAGGGTTAGGTTTTGGGTTAGGGTTAGGGTTAGGGTTATCGTTAGGGTTAGGGTTAGGATTAGCGTTTCGGATAGGGTTAGGAATAAGGTTAGGGTTAGGGTTAGGGTTAGTATTGGGGTTAGGGTTAGGGTTAGGGTTAGCGTTTCGGTTAGGGTTAGTATTGGGGTTAGGGTTAGGGTTAGGGTTAGCGTTTCGGTTAGGGTTAGGGTTAGGGTTAGGATTGGGGTTAGGGTTAGGGCTAGGGTTAGGGTTAGGGTTAGGGTTAGGGTTAGGGTTAGGGTTAAGGTTACGGTTAGTGTTACGGTAAGGGTTTGGGTTAGGGTTAGGATTGGGCTTAGGGTTAGGGTTAGCGTTAGGATTGGGGTTAGGATTAGGGTTAGGGTTAGCGTTTCGGTTAGGGTTAGGGTTAGGATTGGGGTTAGGGTTAGCGTTAGCGTTTTGATTAGGGTTAGGTTTAGGGTTAGGGTTAGGATTGGGGTTAGGTCTAGGGTTCGGGTTCGGGTTCGCGCTAGCATTTCGGTTAGGGTTAGGGTTAGGATTGGGGTTAGGGTTAGGGTTAGGGTTAGGGTTAGGATTGTGATTAGGGTAGGGTTAGTATTAGCGTTTCGGTTAGGGTTAGGATTGGGGTCAGGGTTAGGGTTAGGGCTAGGGTTAGGGTTAGGGTTAGGGTTAGGGTTAGGGTTAGGGTTAGGGTTAGGGTTAGGGTTGGTGTTAGGGTTAGGATTGCGGTTAGGGTTAGGGTTAGGGTTAGGGTTAACATTTTGGTTAGGGTTAGGATTGGGGTTAGGGTTAGCGTTTTGGTTAGGGTTAGGGTTAGGGTTAGGGTTAGGGTTAGGATTAGGATTAGGATTGGGGTTAGGGTTAAGGTTAGGGTTAGGGTTAGGGTTAGGGTTAGGGTTAGGATTGGGGATAGGGTTAGGGTTTGCGTTTTCGTTAGGGTTAGGGTTAGGGTTAGGGTTAGGGTTAGGATTGGGGTTAGGGCTAGGGTTAGGGTTAGGGTTAGGGTTAGGGTTAGCGTTTCGGTTTGGGTTAGGGTTAGGGTTAGCGTTTTCGTTAGTGTTAGGGTTAGGGTTAGGGTTAGGATTGGGGATAGGGTTAGGGTTAGGGTTAGGGTTAGGGTTATGTTTAAGGTTAGTGTTACGGTAAGGGTTAGGGTTAGGGTTAGGATTGGGGTTAGGATTGGGGTTAGGGTTAGGGTTAGTTTTGGGGTTAGGAATAGCGTTTCGGTTAGGGTTAGGGTTTGGAATAGGGTTAGGGTTAGGGTTATTGTTAGGATTGGGGTTAGGGTTAGGGTTAGGGTTAGGGTTAGGGTTAGGGTTAGGGTTAGCGTTTCAGTTAGGGTTAGGATTGGGGTTAGGGTTAGCGTTTTGGTTAGGGTTAGGGTTAGAATTGGGGTTAGGTCTAGGGTTAGGGTTAGGGTTTGCGTTTTGGTTAGGGTTAGGGTTAGGGTTAGGGTTAGGGTTAGGGTTAGGGTAAGGGTTAGCGTTTCGGTTAGGGATAGGGTTAGGGTTAGGGTTAGGGTTAGGGTTAGGGTTAGGGTTAGCGTTAGAGTTGATGTTAGGGTTAGAGTTAGAGTTAGCCTTAGGGTTCGGTTTAGCGTTTCAGTTAGAGTTAGGGTTATGGTTAGAGTTGGGGTTAGGGATAGGGTTAGGGTTAGCGTTTAGGTTAGGGTTAGGGTTAGGGTTAGGGTGAGGGTTAGGGTTAGGGTTAGGGTTGGGGTTGGGGTTGGGGTTGGGGTTAGGGTTAGGGTTAGGGTTAGGGTTATGGCTAGGGTTAGGGAAAGGGTTAGGGTTACGGTTACGGTTAGGGTTACGGTTACATTTACGGTAAGGGTTAGGGTTAGGACTGGAGTTAGTGTTAAGGTTAGGGTTAGGGTTTGTGTTAGGCTTAGGTTTAGGGTTAGCGTTAGACTTAGGGTTAGGGTTAGCGTTTCGGTTAGGGTTAGGGTTGGGGTTAGGGTTAGGGTTAGGGTTAGGGTTAGGGTTGGGGTTGGGGTTAGGGTTACGGTTACGGTTACGGTTAGGGTTAGGGTTAGCGTTTCGGTTAGGGTTAGGGTTAGGGTTAGGGTTAGGGATAGGGATAGGGATAGGGATAGGGTTAGGGTTATTGATAGGGTAAGGGTTAGGGTTAGGGTTAGGGTTAGGGTTAGGGTTAGGGTTAGGTTTAGCATTTCGGTTAGGGTTAGGGTTGGGGTTGGGGTTGGGGTTAGGATTAGGATTAGGGTTAGGGTTAGGGTTAGGGGTTAGGGTTAGGGTTAGGGTTAGGATTGGGGCTAGGGCTAGGGTAAGGGTAAGGGTTAGGGTTAGGGTTTCGGTTAAGGTTAGGGTTAGGGTTAGGGTTAAGGTTAAGGTTAGTGTTACGGTAAGGGTTAGGGTTAGGGTTAGGGTTAGGGTTAGGATTGGGGTAAGGGTTAGGGTTAGGGTTAGGGTTAGGAATAGCGTTTCGGTTAGGGTTAGGGTTTGGAATAGGGTTAGGGTTAGGGTTAGGGTTAGGGTTAGGATTGGGGATAGGGTTAGGGTTTGCGTTTTCGTTAGGGTTAGGGTTAGGGTTAGGGTTAGGATTGGGGTTAGGGCTAGGGTTAGGGTTAGGGTTAGGGTTAGGGTTAGGGTTAGGGTTAGCGTTTCGGTTTGGGTTAGGGTTAGGGTTAGCGTTTTCGTTAGGGTTAGGGTTAGGGTTAGGGTTAGGGTTAGGATTGGGGATAGGGATTGGGCTAGGGTTAGGGTTAGGGTTAGGGTTTTGGTTAAGGTTGGGGTTAGGGTTAGGGTTAGGGTTATGTTTAAGGTTAGTGTTACGGTAAGGGTTAGGGTTAGGATTGGGGTTAGGGTTAGGGTTAGTTTTGGGGTTAGGAATAGCGTTTCGGTTAGGGTTAGGGTTTGGAATAGGGTTAGGGTTAGGGTTAGGGTTAGGGTTAGGGTTAGGATTGGGGTTAGGGTTAGGGTTAGGGTTAGGGTTAGGGTTAGGGTTAGCGTTTCAGTTAGGGTTAGGATTGGGGTTAGGGTTAGCGTTTTGGTTAGGGTTAGGGTTAGGGTTAGGGTTAGAATTGGGGTTAGGTCTATGGTTAGGGTTAGGGTTTGCGTTTCGGTTAGGGTTAGGGTTAGGGTTAGGGTTAGGGTTAGCGTTTCGGTTAGGGTTAGGGTTAGGGTTAGGGTTAGGGTTAGGGTTAGGGTTAGGGTTAGGGTTATGGTTAGGGTTAGGGTTAGGGTTAGGGTTAGCGTTAGAGTTGATGTTAGGGTTAGAGTTAGAGTTAGCCTTAGGGTTCGGTTTAGCGTTTCAGTTAGAGTTAGGGTTTTGGTTAGAGTTGGGGTTAAGGATAGGGTTAGGGTTAGCGTTTCGTTTAGGGTTAGGGTTAGGGTTAGGGTTAGGGTTAGGGTTAGGGTTAGGGTGAGGGTTAGGGTTAGGGTTGGGGTTGGGGTTGGGGTTGGGGTTGGGGTTGGGGTTGGGGTTGGGGTTAGGGTTAGGGTTAGGGTTATGGCTAGGGTTAGGGAAAGGGTTAGGGTTACGGTTACGGTTAGGGTTACGGTTACAGTTACGGTAAGGGTTAGGGTTAGGACTGGAGTTAGTGTTAAGGTTAGGGTTAGGGTTTGTGTTAGGCTTAGGTTTAGGGTTAGGGTTAGACTTAGGGTTAGGGTTAGGGTTAGCGTTTCGGTTAGGGTTAGGGTTGGGGTTAGGGTTAGGGTTAGGGTTAGGGTTGGGGTTAGGGTTAGGGTTACGGTTACGGTTACGGTTACGGTTACGGTTAGGGTTAGCGTTTCGGTTAGGGTTAGGGTTAGGGTTAGGGTTAGGGTTAGGGTTAGGGTTAGGGATAGGGATAGGGATAGGGATAGGGATAGGGTTAGGGTTAGGGATAGGGATAGGGATAGGGTTAGGGTTAGGGTTAGGGTTAGGGTTAGGGTTAGGGTTAGGGTTAGGGTTAGCATTTCGGTTAGGGTTAGGGTTAGGGTTGGGGTTGGGGTTAGGATTAGGATTAGGGTTAGGGTTAGGGTTAGGGTTAGGGTTAGGGTTAGGGTTTCGGTTAAGGTTAGGGTTAGGGTTAAGGTTAAGGTTAGTGTTACGGTAAGGGTTAGGGTTAGGGTTAGGGTTAGATTTGGGGTAAGGGTTAGGGTTAGGGTTAGGAATAGCGTTTCGGTTAGGGTTAGGGTTTGGAATAGGGTTAGGGTTAGGCTTAGGGTTAGGGTTAGGGTTAGGGTTAGGATTGGGGTTAGGGTTAGGGTTAGGGTTAGGGTTAGGGTTAGGGATAGGGTTAGGGTTAGGGTTAGCGTTTCAGTTAGGGTTTGGATTGGGGTTAGGGTTAGCGTTTTGGTTAGGGTTAGGGTTAGGGTTAGGGTTAGAATTGGGGTTAGGTCTAGGGTTAGGGTTAGGGTTAGGGTTTGCGTTTCGGTGAGGGTTAGGGTTAGGGTTAGGGTTAGGGTTAGGTTTAGGCTTAGCGTTAGAGTTGATGTTAGGGTTAGAGTTAGAGTTAGCCTTAGGGTTCGGTTTAGCGTTTCAGTTAGAGTTAGGGTTATGGTTAGAGTTGGGGTTAGGGACAGGGTTAGGGTTAGCGTTTCGGTTAGGGTTAGGGTTAGAGTTAGAGTTAGGGTTAGGGTTGGGGTTGGGTTTGGGGTTAGGGTTAGGGTTAGGGTTAGGGTTATGGCTAGGGTTAGGGAAAGGGTTAGGGTTAGGGTTAGGATTGGGGTTAGGATTAGGGTTAGGGTTAACGTTTCGGTTAGTTTTAGGGTTAGGGTTAGGATTGGGGTTAGGGTTACGGTTAGGGTTAGGGTTTGCATTTCGGTTAGGGTTAGGGTTAGAGTTAGGGTTAGGGTTAGGGTTATGGTTAGGGATAGGTTTAGCGTTTCGGTTAGGGTTAGGGTTGGGGTTGGGGTTAGGATTAGGATTAGGATTAGGGTTAGGGGTTAGGAGTTAGGGGTTAGGGGTTAGGGGTTAGGGTTAGGGGTTAGGGTTAGGGTTAGGGTTGGGGTTAGAGTTAGGGTTAGAGTTAGGGTTAGGGTTAGGTTTAGGGTTAGGGTTAGGGTTAGGGTTAGGGTTAGGGTTAGGGTTAGGGTTCGGGTTAGGGTTTGGGTTAGGGTTAGGGTTAGGGTTAGGGTTAGGGGTTAGGGGTTAGGGTTAGGGTTAGGGTTAGGGTTAGGGTTAGGGTTAGGGTTAGGGTTAGGGTTAGAGTTAGGGTTAGAGTTAGGGTTAGGGTTAGGGTTAGGGTAAGGGTTAGGATTTCGGTTAGGGTTAGGGTTAGGGTTAGGTTAGGGTTAGGGTTAGGGTTAAGGTTGAGGTTAAGGTTAAGGTTACTGTCAGAGGCTGCCTCAGGTCTCAGCTCACAAAAGACCAACGCCAAGCTCTTCTTATATACAAGGGTGTTTATTGCAGTTCATTATTGGTTCCACAACCGAGGCGCGCAGCCCCGAGTCTCTAACGTCAGACATTTGAAGTCCCCTCTGAATCGGTCCCGCCTCTACACCAACTTAAGAGGCTTGTGCTAGACCACCTCTTCCTGTCTTTCCTTTTCCGCAGGGTCTTTCTGCCCCCCTGGGTTCCTGCCCTCCTGCTCTCTCCTGAAGCGGATTCCTCAGATGCCTGTTCCCCCCTCCTTCGTGCTTTGGGGCTGGGCTCCTCCTCCGGGCTTTCTCCATTTCCGCGCGCCTCCACATTTGAACTTGGCGCGCGCTCGCTACCCCTGACCTTCCTTTTGACACTTACACTACTCCCTGTACTACTCTCCGCCTCTTCCGGCAGGACGTTCTCCCCCGATCTCCTTCCCCTGTCTCTTTCCTGCTCCGCTCCGTGTGTCACACTGGGAACCCCCCTCTCTTCCCTTCGTTCCTGCTGGGAAGCCGGCCCCGATCTCCCACTCCCGCTCGGGGTTTCCCTGCTGCTTCCCTGCTCCTGGCAGGTCCCCCCTGTGACCCCCCTTGTCCTGACTAGGGGCGCCCCCTCCTGAGAATCTTCCGATTCACTTGAGAGACTCATGGAAGATCTCGAGACATTGTCATCCTCTTCCTCACTGTCCTGGGATTCTTCCTCGTCGCTCTCCGTCTCCTCCCTCACCTGTGCCTTTGTCTCTGAACCCCTGACATCCATCCCCCCCTCGAAGCCCCCCCTTCCCCCCTCCCACTGCTCGGGCGCAGGTTCCGGGGGCTCCGTCGTTGCGGAGGTCGCTGCCGGACACAGGTCGTCGACGTCGATCTCCTCTGCTTCCAGTTCATTGTTTGTGTACTCAAACCCATTGTCCTCTCCCAACATGTTCACGTCCTCCCCTCCCCCTGTTGCCTGGGTGGGGTCTGCTTGCCAAGGACCCACCCGCCACCTCATGCGCCAGTCCTCTTCTGGTTGGTCGTCCCACCAGTAAGAAGGGTCGGTGTCCACCCCCGAACACGATCCCCTTGGAGGGCTCGACTCTGGCGTCGTCTCCTCTGCGGAGGAGAACCCTCAGAAGGTGCTGGCGGAAAGTGTGGGCGTAAAAAGCCAATCGTCGAAAAACTGTGCTGGCATGGGCCTGTGTGGGAAAAGGGCATGGAACTCGTCCTTGAGGAGGGGTTCGTCCAAAGCGTAGTCCGGCACCCAACTGTTGGTGCTGGCCGGGGCGCCCTCCCTGGCGAGAAAATATTCCACTCCCTCTTCCCCCCATCTCGAGTCCAGAATCTCTGTGACCTCGTTGACTGTTTCGTCCTTAGGTGACCTCCCCCTCTTGGGTGACTCCCTGCTTGGTTCTGGTGCCGTCCCTGACTCCTGAAATCTGTGTGGGGCCTTGTAGGGGGTGAGCATCAACCTATGAAAGACCGGGTGCATTCTGGAACCCTCGGGGAGGGCCAATCAAAACGCTACGGGATTGATCCTGGCCTCAACTTGGTACGGCCCTAGTTGCCTGTGTCCTAGCTTCTTTTTAGCTAACGACTTGGCCGGCACCGCTTGGGCCGCTAACCATACCCAGTCTCCCACCTGGATGTCTTCCCCCTCCCTCCTGTGTTTGTCCGCCTGCACCTTATAGGCTTGTTCAGCTAGCTCTAAATGTCTCCGGAGCTCGTCGTGCACCTCTTGCAATTCTGCTGCGAAATGGTCGGCTTCCTGTGGCGCCCCCTCCCCCGTCGTTACGAGCCCCGGGAAGGTTCTGGGATGCCTTCCATTGTTAGCGAAGAACGGCGTCACCCCCGTAGACGCGTGCTTCGTGTTGTTGTAGGCAAACTCAGCCATCGGCAAGTAATCCACCCAAGCTGCGGGTCGCTGATTGGCGTAACATCTCAGGTACTGCTGCATGATCGCGTTGACCCTCTCTGCTTGGCCGTTGGTCTGCGGATGTCTCGCCGACGACAGGTTGATTTTGACGTGCAGGATCCCTAGGAGCTTCCGCCAGAAACTGGACACAAACTGGCGCCCCCTGTCGGACAGAATGGACCGTGGCAAGCCCATGCACCTTGAACACGTGGTCGATGAACAGTTTGGCTGTCTGCTCCGCTGTTGCCACCTTCGCGCAAGGAATGAAATGCGCCATCTTGGTGAACAGGTCTACAACCACAAGCACCGCCGTCTTGCCTCGCGAACTGGGCAGATCAGTGACAAAGTCCAGTGCCACCCTCTCCCACGGTTGCAGTGGCGTTTCCAGCGGTTCCAGCAGTCCCGCTGGCTTCTGGTGCACTGGCTTGGACCTTTGGCACGTGTCACACCTGGCGACGTACTCCGCGACCTCCCCTCGCATCTGGGGCCACCAAAAGTCTCTGGCCACTAATTCCGTCGTCTTTTCCTTGCCGAAGTGGCCAGCGCTGGGTGCGTCGTGCAACTGCTGCAGAACCTTCGCGCGGAGATCGTCTCTCGGAACGTAGAGAGCACCTTTACGGGTCAGCAGGCCGTCGCGTATCTGGAACTCGTCGTCCTTCGCTGTGCCCCTCCGGACCTCTTCCATCTTGGACTGTGCGAACGGATCCGCCTGCAACGCGAGACGCACCGCCTCCAGGTCCACGGCGGCTGAAGCGCACGCCCACGCCTGCGGTGCAAAAATGTGCTTGGCTGCCACCGGTGCCTCTGCCTCGAGATACTGCGGTTTCCTGGAGAGCGCATCTGCTGTGACATTGTTGTCGCCTGGGATGTACTCTATCCTGAAATCGAAATCCGCAAAGAACTCCGCCCAGCGTATGTGCCTCTGGCTCTGTAGCTTCGCCGTGCGCCAGTACTCTAGGTTCTTGTGGTCCGTGCGGACCTGCACGGTGTGCTTGGCTCCGATGAGAAAGTGCCTCCACGCCTTGAAAGCTGCGTGGATGGCCAGCAACTCCCTGTCCCAAATGGTGTAGTTCTGCTCCGACTTGCTGAGCTTCCGGGAGTAGAAAGCACAGGGCCTCCAGTTTCCCTGCGGGTCTTCCTGTAAGAGGACGGCCCCCACCGCTCTGTCAGATGCGTCAGTCTCCACCCTCATGGGCTTGCCAGGATTCACGTGTAGCAGCTGTTCTTCGGACGCGAAGAGACTCTTAAGTCTCCTGAAGGACTGCTCCGCTTGGTCCGTCCAGGTGAACTTCTTCTTCTTGGAGCTGAGAGTCTCCGTGATAGCTGCCGTCTCCTTGGCGAAACCCCTGATGAACTTGCGGTAAAAGTTGGCGAAGCCGACGAACCTCTGGACCTCTTTCCGATTTCGCGGGCTCTTCCAGTCCAACACTGCGCGGACCTTGGCGCTGTCCATGGCTAGTCCCCTGTCGGACAGCCTATAGCCCAGAAAATCCACCTCTGTCACGTCGAATTGGCACTTCTCCAGCTTGGCGTAGAGCCTGTGCTCCCGTAGCCTCTGCAGGACCTCCTTCACGTCGCTCTCGTGAGCCTCCGGCGATTCTGAGAAGATCAGAATGTCGTCGAGGAAACATACGCACTTCTTGTAGAGGAGTCCCGCTAGCACATGATGCATAAAAGCTTGGAAAAAGTGGGAGCCATTTTGGAGACCAAACGGCATAACTCTGTATTCGTAGGTGCCCAACGGCGTGAACATGGCCGTCTTCCACTCATCACCCTCTCGCACGCGTATGAGATTGTAAGCTCCGCGGAGATCCAACTTGGTGAAGATCTTCCCTTTCCGCACCGTCGCGAGCAGGTCGTCGATCTTGGGCATGGGAAAGGCCGCGGGCTTTGTCTTTGAGTTTATGAATCTGAAGTCTACGATCAGCCTCTTTTGGGGCGTGTCTTTCTTCTTCACAAAAAACACAGGACTGCCCCCTACAGCCTTCGATTCTCGGATGAATCCCCGCTGCAGATTGTGATCTATGAATTCCCGGAGCTCCTGCAGCTCCTCCTCGGACATGGAATACAGCTTCACAGGCGGCAGCGTTGTCCCTGGCAAGAGGTCAATAGCGCAATCGTAGGGCCGGTGAGGTGGCAACTGGTCAGCCTCCTTTTCGCAGAAAACCTCCAAAAACCCCTTGTACTTGAGGGGTACTGCTTGCGCCATGCTGAGACGTAGCTGCTGCCCCTCCTCTTGGCCCTCCTCCTCCTGACCGGTCTGGATGCAATGCTGTGCGCAATAGGACGAGCCGAAGGTGAGCTGCCGCTGGTACCACGCCATGGTCGGGCTGTGCCTATCCAGCCAACTCATGCCTAACACTATAGGCGTGTCTGACAGGCGGGTGACGTTGAAACTGATGACTTCTCGGTGATTGCCAATCTGCATCACCATGGGCGGCGTCTGTTGTACCACTTGCTCCCCCCCAGCAGCTTCCTGCCATCCACTGTGACGACGTTCAATGGCAGCGTGGCTGGCAGAAGCTCTATGCGATGCTGCTTGACGAACTGCACCCCCACGAAGTCTGCGTTGCTCCCACTGTCAATTGTGATGGGGACCTCCAGGGTGCGTCCATTAGGTAGCTGGAGGGTTGCAGTGAGCTGCACTACAGGTTTGGGTGGCAGGGGGTCTGTAGGCTGCAAAAGCGCTGGGGACTGCTCTACTGACTCACCTGGCTGTGCCCCAACATTGCTGATTCCAGCCAGGCATTGTCGTTTCCCTGAGACTGCTCTTCATGCTGTGCTGCTGCAGTTACTGTTGCCAAGGCTGCAGTGTGCAGCCGGATCCTCTGGGGACACTCTTTCGCCATGTGCATTGCACTGTCACAGATGTAACACTTCCTGTTCCCTCTAGGAGGCTTCTTCTTGACTGTTCCGGACGCTGGGGCTCCGGCCACTGACTGAGCCTTTGCACGCCCCAGTTCCATAGGCTCCTCCCCTGGCTGCAGTTGAGGGGAGAGACGCGGACGTCCTGGATCTCTGGGAAACAAAGGAGGCACTCTAGACGGTGCGTGAAGCTGGCTACCCCCCTCATTGCGCCAAGGGCGTTCTTCCTGGCGCATTCCAATGGCAAGCGCACGCTGCACTACGTCTGCCAGAGTTTTAGGTCTGTCCCCCCTAGCCAATTCGTCCTTCACCGGGCCAGAGAGCCCCTCCCAAAATAAGTCTCTGACAGCCAGAGAATCTTTCTCCCATCGCAGCACATTCAGCAAGGCGAAAAAGCGAGCATGGTACTGACGTACTGAAGCCTTGCCTTGCCTTAAACCATGGATCTGCTGGCGTGCCACATCCACATCCACGCTAGACTGAAAGCAAGCGTCCATGCATTTGATAAATTCATCAGAGTCCCTTCGAGCAGGGCAATCCTCGCGCCACAGATTGCGCAGCCAAGCCCTCGCTTCCCCATGCAAGTGGGACACAATGAAACCCACCTTCTCCTCCTCATCTTTAAAGTCGTCGTGAAGCAAATGCAACGCATATTCTACGTCTGCTTTAAAACTGGGGTATTGCTGCAGGTTCCCATCGAAGTGGGCTACCAAGTTGCCTCCTCTTCTGCCCAGTGCTACTCCAGCAGCCTTGGTCCCCGGGAACCCCACTTGGCATGCATGATCCCACCTGGCTTGCAGATCTTGGCACCGCTTTCCCGCCTCTTCCCCCTTCTTCTGGGAGACCACTACCTCAGTGGTCAGCCGGGAGACTGCGTTGCGTAGCTCAGCTATCTGCTGCTCCATACTCATGGCTGCCAAACTTCGTGAGCTTTGCAAAAAAAAATTTTTGCGTAGTTTGGGAGGGGACTTACTGTCAGCGGCTGCCTCAGGTCTCAGCTCACAAAAGACCAACGCCAAGCTCTTCTTATATACAAGGATGTTTATTGCAGTTCATTATTGGTTCCACAACCGAGGCGCGCAGCCCTGAGTCTCTAACGTCAGACATTTGAAGTCCCCTCTGAATCGGTCCCGCCTCTACACCAACTTAAGAGGCTTGTGCTAGACCACCTCTTCCTGTCTTTCCTTTTCCGCAGGGTCTTTCTGCCCCCCTGGGTTCCTGCCCTCCTGCTCTCTCCTGAAGCGGATTCCTCAGATGCCTGTTCCTCCCTCCTTCGTGCTTTGGGGCTGGGCTCCTCCTACGGGCTTTCTCCATTTCCGCGCGCCTCCACATTTGAACTTGGCGCGCGCTTGCTACCCCTGACCTTCCTTTTGACACTTACACTACTCCCTGTACTACTCTCCGCCTCTTCCGGCAGGACGTTCTCCCCCGATCTCCTTCCCCTGTCTCTTTCCTGCTCTGCTCCGTGTGTCACACTGGGAACCCCCCCTCTCTTCCCTTCGTTCCTGTTGGGAAGCCGGCCCCGATCTCCCACTCCCGCTCGGGGTTTCGCTGCTGCTTCCCTGCTCCTGGCAGGTCCCCCCTGTGACCCCCCTTGTCCTGACTAGGGGCGCCCCCTCCTGAGAATCCTCCGATTCACTTGAGAGACTCATGGAAGATCTCGAGTCATTGTCATCCTCTTCCTCACTGTCCTGGGATTCTTCCTCGTCGCTCTCCGTCTCCTCCCTCACCTGTGCCTCTGTCTCTGAACCCCTGACAGTTACGGTTAGTGTTAGTGTTACGGAAGGGTTAGGCTTAGGGTTAGGATTGGGGTTAGGGTTAGGGTTAGGGTTAGGGTTAGGATTGGGGTTAGGGTTAGGGTTAGTATTAGCGTTTTGGTTAGGGTTAGGGTTAGGGTTAGGGTTAGGGTTAGGGTTAGGATTGTAGTTAGGGTTAGGGTTAGGGTTATGGTTAGGGTTAGGGTTAGGGTTAGGGTTAGGGTTTCGGTTAGGGTTAGGGTTAGGGTTAGGGTTAGGGTTCGGGTTAGGGTTCGGTTTAGGCTTAGCATTAGGGTTGATGTTAGGGTTAGAGTTAGAGTTAGCCTTAGGGTTCGGTTTAGCGTTTCAGTTAGAGTTAGGGTTATGGTTAGAGTTGGGGTTAGGGATAGGGTTAGGGTTTGCGTTTCGGTTAGGGTTAGGGTTAGGGTTAGGGTTGGGGTTGGGGTTAGGGTTAGGGTTAGGGTTAGGGTTAGGGTTAGGGTTATGGCTAGGGTTAGGGAAAGGGTTAGGGTTAGGGTTAGGGTTAGGGTTAGGATTGGGGTTAGGATTAGGGTTAGGGTTAACGTTTCGGTTAGTTTTAGATTTAGGGTTAGGATTGGGGTTAGGGTTACGGTTACGGTTAGGCTTAGGGTTAGCGTTTCGGTTAGGGTTAGGGTTAGGGTTAGGGTTAGGTTTAGCGTTTCGGTTAGGGTTAGGGTTAGGGTTAGGGTTAGGGTTAGGGTTAGGGTTGGGGTTGGGGTTGGGGTTAGGATTAGGATTAGGATTAGGGTTAGGATTAGGGGTTAGGGGTTAGGGGTTAGGATTTAGGTTAGGGTTAGGGTTAGGGTTAGGGTTAGGGTTAGGTTAGGGTTAGGGTTAGGGTTAGGGTTAGGGTTAGGGTTAGGGTTAGGGTTAGGGTTAAGGTTGAGGTTAAGGTTAAGGTTACGGTTAGTGTTAGTGTTACGGAACGATTAGGCTTAGGGTTAGGATTGGGGTTAGGGTTAGGGTTAGGATTGGGGTTAGGGTTAGGGTTAATATTAGCGTTTCGGTTAGGGTTAGGGTTAGTGTTAGGGTTAGGGTAAGGGTTAGGGTTAGGGTTAGGGTTAGGGTTAGGGTAAGGGTTAGGGTTAGGGTTAGGGTTAGGGTTAGGGTTAGGGTTATTGTAAGGGTTAGCGTTTCGGTTAGGGATAGGGTTAGGGTTAGCGTTTCGTTTAGGGTTATGGTTAGGGTTAGGGTTAGGGTTCGGTTTAGCGTTTCAGTTAGAGTTAGGGTTATGGTTAGAGTTGGGGTTAGGGATAGGGTTAGGGTTAGGGTTAGTGTTTCGGTTAGGGTTAGGGTTAGGGTGAGGGTGAGGGTGAAGGTTAGGGTTAGGGTTAGGGTTAGGTTTAGCGTTTCGGTTAGGGTTAGGGCTAGAGTTGGGGTTGGGGTTAGGATTAGGATTAGGATTAGGATTATGATTAGGGTTAGGGTTAGGGTTAGGGTTAGGGGTTAGGGTTAGGGTTAGGGTTAGGGTTAGGGTTAGGGTCAGGGTTAGGTTTATGGGTTAGGGTTAGGGTTAGGGTTAGGTTTAGCGTTTCGGTTAGGGTTAGGGCTAGGGTTGGGGTTGGGGTTAGGATTAGGATTAGGATTAGGATTATGATTAGGGTTAGGGTTAGGGTTAGGGGTTAGGGGTTAGGGGTTAGGGTTAGGGTTAGGGTTAGGGTTAGGGTTAGGGTTAGGGTTAGGGTTAGGGTAAGGGTTAGGGTTAGGTTTATGGGTTAGGGTTAGGGTTAGGGTTAGGTTTTGCGTTTCGGTTAGGGTTAGGGCTAGGGTTGGGGTTGGGGTTAGGATTAGGATTAGGATTAGGGTTAGGGTTAGGGTTAGGGTTAGGGTTAGGGGTTAGGGCTTAGGGTTAGGGTTAGGGTTAGGGTTAGCGTTTCGGTTAGGGTTAGGGTTAGGGTTAGGGTTAGGGTTAGGGGTTAGGGGTTAGTGTTAGGGTTAGGGTTAGAGTTAGAGTTAGGGTTAGGGTTAGGGTTAGGGTTAGGGTTAGGATTGTAGTTAGGGTTAGGGTTAGGGTTAGGGTTAGGGTTAGGGTTAGCGTTTCGGTTAGGGTTAGGATTGGGGATAGGGTTAGGGTTAGGGTTAGGTTTAGGGTTAGCGTTTTCGTTAGGGTTAGGGTTAGGGTTAGGGTTAGGGTTAGGATTGGGGTTAGGGTTAGGGTTAGGGTTAGGGTTAGGGTTAGGGTTAGGGTTAGGGTTAGGGTTAGGGTTAGGGTTAGGGTTGGGGTTAGGGTTAGGGTTAGGGTTGGGGTTAGGGTTAGGGTTAGGGTCAGGGTCAGGGTTAGGGTTAGGGTGAGTGTCAGGGCTGCCTCAGGTCTCAGCTCACAAAAGACCAACGCCAAGTTGTTCTTATATACAAGGATGTTTATTGCAGTTCATTATTGGTTCCACAACCGAGGCGCGCAGCCCCTAGTCCGTAACGTCAGACATTTGAAGTCCCCTCTGAATCAGTCCCGCCCCTGCACCCACTTAAGAGGCTTGTGCTAGACCTCCTCTTCCTGTCTTTCCTTTTCTGCAGGGCCTTCTGCCCCCCTGGGTTCCTTCCCTTCTGCTCTCTCCTGAAGCGGATTCCTCAGATGCCTGTTCTTCGTGCTTTGGGGCTGGGCTCCTCCTCCGGGCTTTCTCCATTTCCGCGCGCCTCCACATTTGAACTTGGCGCGCGCTCGCTACCCCTGACCTTCCTTTAGACACTTACACTACTCCCTGTACTACTCTCCACCTCTTCCGGCAGGACGTTCTCCCCCGATCTCCTTCCCCTGTCTCTTTCCTGCTCCACTCCGTGTGTCACACTGGGAACCCCCCTCTCTTCCCTTCGTTCCTGCTGGGAAGCTGGCCCCGATCTCCCACTCCCGCTCGGGGTTTCCCTGCTGCTTCCCTGCTCCTGGCAGGTCCCCCCTGTGACCCCCCTTGTCCTG
Organism: Podarcis vaucheri; assembly: GCF_965113315.1. Taxonomy (NCBI): domain Eukaryota; kingdom Metazoa; phylum Chordata; class Lepidosauria; order Squamata; family Lacertidae; genus Podarcis; species Podarcis vaucheri. The sequence goes on from NC_138765.1 coordinate 95,165,555, forward strand.
ACTAGGGGCGCCCCCTCCTGAGAATCCTCCGATTCACTTGAGAGACTCATGGAAGATCTCAAGTCATTGTCATCCTCTTCCTCACTGTCCTGGGATTCTTCCTCGTCGCTCTCCGTCTCCTCCCTCACCTGTGCCTCTGTCTCTGAACCCCTGACATCCATCCCCCCCTCGAAGCCCCCCCTTCCCCCCTCCCGCTGCTCCGGCGCAGGTTCCGGGGGCTCCGTCGTTGCGGAGGTCGCTGCCGGACACAGGTCGTCGACGTCGATCTCCTCTGCTTCCAGTTCATTGTTTGTGTACTCAAACCCATTGTCCTCTCCCAACATGTTCACGTCCTCCCCTCCCCCTGTTGCCTGGGTGGGGTCTGCTTGCCAAGGACCCACCCGCCACCTCATGCGCCAGTCCTCTTCTGGTTGGTCATCCCACCAGTAAGAAGGGTCGGTGTCCACCCCCGAACACGATCCCCTTGGAGGGCTCGACTCTGGCGTCGTCTCCTCTGCGGATGAGAACCCTCGGAAGGTGCTGGCGGAAAGTGTGGGCGTAAAAAGCCAATCGTCGAAAAACTGTGCTGGCATGGGCCTGTGTGGGAAAAGGGAATGGAACTCGTCCTTGAGGAGGGGTTCGTCCAAAGCGTAGTCCGGCACCCAACTGTTGGTGCTGGCCGGGGCGCCCTCCCTGGCGAGAAAATATTCTACTCCCTCTTCCCCCCATCTCGAGTCCAGAATCTCTGTGACCTCATTGACTGGTTCGTCCTTAGGTGACCTCCCCCTCTTGGGCGACTCCCTGCTTGGTTCTGGTGCCGTCCCTGACTCCTGAAATCTGTGTGGTGCCTTGTAGGGGGTGAGCATCGACCTATGAAAGACCGGGTGCATTCTGGAACCCTCGGGGAGGGCCAATCAAAACGCTACGGGATTGATCCTGGCCTCAACTTGGTACGGCCCTAGTTGCCTGTGTCCTAGCTTCTTTTTAGCTAACGACTTGGCCGGCACCGCTTGGGCCGCTAACCATACCCAGTCTCCCACCTGGATGTCTTCCCCCTCCCTCCTGTGTTTGTCCGCCTGCACCTTATAGGCTTGTTCAGCTAGCTCTAAATGTCTCCGGAGCTCGTCGTGCACCTCTTGCAATTCTGCTGCGAAATGGTCGGCTTCCTGTGGCGCCCCCTCCCCCGTCGTTACGAGCCCCGGGAAGGTTCTGGGATGCCTTCCATTGTTAGCGAAGAACGGCGTCACCCCCGTAGACGCGTGCTTCGTGTTGTTGTAGGCAAACTCAGCCATCGGCAAGTAATCCACCCAAGCTGCGGGTCGCTGATTGGCGTAACATCTCAGGTACTGCTGCATGATCGCGTTGACCCTCTCTGCTTGGCCGTTGGTCTGCGGATGTCTCGCCGACGACAGGTTGATTTTGACGTGCAGGATCCCTAGGAGCTTCCGCCAGAAACTGGACACAAACTGGCGCCCCCTGTCGGACAGAATGGACCGTGGCAAGCCCATGCACCTTGAACACGTGGTCGATGAACAGTTTGGCTGTCTGCTCCGCTGTTGCCACCTTCGCGCAAGGAATGAAATGCGCCATCTTGGTGAACAGGTCTACAACCACAAGCACCGCCGTCTTGCCTCGCGAACTGGGCAGATCAGTGACAAAGTCCAGTGCCACCCTCTCCCACGGTTGCAGTGGCGTTTCCAGCGGTTCCAGCAGTCCCGCTGGCTTCTGGTGCACTGGCTTGGACCTTTGGCACGTGTCACACCTGGCGACGTACTCCGCGACCTCCCCTCGCATCTGGGGCCACCAAAAGTCTCTGGCCACTAATTCCGTCGTCTTTTCCTTGCCGAAGTGGCCAGCGCTGGGTGCGTCGTGCAACTGCTGCAGAACCTTCGCGCGGAGATCGTCTCTCGGAACGTAGAGAGCACCTTTACGGGTCAGCAGGCCGTCGCGTATCTGGAACTCGTCGTCCTTCGCTGTGCCCCTCCGGACCTCTTCCATCTTGGACTGTGCGAACGGATCCGCCTGCAACGCGAGACGCACCGCCTCCAGGTCCACGGCGGCTGAAGCGCACGCCCACGCCTGCGGTGCAAAAATGTGCTTGGCTGCCACCGGTGCCTCTGCCTCGAGATACTGCGGTTTCCTGGAGAGCGCATCTGCTGTGACATTGTTGTCGCCTGGGATGTACTCTATCCTGAAATCGAAATCCGCAAAGAACTCCGCCCAGCGTATGTGCCTCTGGCTCTGTAGCTTCGCCGTGCGCCAGTACTCTAGGTTCTTGTGGTCCGTGCGGACCTGCACGGTGTGCTTGGCTCCGATGAGAAAGTGCCTCCACGCCTTGAAAGCTGCGTGGATGGCCAGCAACTCCCTGTCCCAAATGGTGTAGTTCTGCTCCGACTTGCTGAGCTTCCGGGAGTAGAAAGCACAGGGCCTCCAGTTTCCCTGCGGGTCTTCCTGTAAGAGGACGGCCCCCACCGCTCTGTCAGATGCGTCAGTCTCCACCCTCATGGGCTTGCCAGGATTCACGTGTAGCAGCTGTTCTTCGGACGCGAAGAGACTCTTAAGTCTCCTGAAGGACTGCTCCGCTTGGTCCGTCCAGGTGAACTTCTTCTTCTTGGAGCTGAGAGTCTCCGTGATAGCTGCCGTCTCCTTGGCGAAACCCCTGATGAACTTGCGGTAAAAGTTGGCGAAGCCGACGAACCTCTGGACCTCTTTCCGATTTCGCGGGCTCTTCCAGTCCAACACTGCGCGGACCTTGGCGCTGTCCATGGCTAGTCCCCTGTCGGACAGCCTATAGCCCAGAAAATCCACCTCTGTCACGTCGAATTGGCACTTCTCCAGCTTGGCGTAGAGCCTGTGCTCCCGTAGCCTCTGCAGGACCTCCTTCACGTCGCTCTCGTGAGCCTCCGGCGATTCTGAGAAGATCAGAATGTCGTCGAGGAAACATACGCACTTCTTGTAGAGGAGTCCCGCTAGCACATGATGCATAAAAGCTTGGAAAAAGTGGGAGCCATTTTGGAGACCAAACGGCATAACTCTGTATTCGTAGGTGCCCAACGGCGTGAACATGGCCGTCTTCCACTCATCACCCTCTCGCACGCGTATGAGATTGTAAGCTCCGCGGAGATCCAACTTGGTGAAGATCTTCCCTTTCCGCACCGTCGCGAGCAGGTCGTCGATCTTGGGCATGGGAAAGGCCGCGGGCTTTGTCTTTGAGTTTATGAATCTGAAGTCTACGATCAGCCTCTTTTGGGGCGTGTCTTTCTTCTTCACAAAAAACACAGGACTGCCCCCTACAGCCTTCGATTCTCGGATGAATCCCCGCTGCAGATTGTGATCTATGAATTCCCGGAGCTCCTGCAGCTCCTCCTCGGACATGGAATACAGCTTCACAGGCGGCAGCGTTGTCCCTGGCAAGAGGTCAATAGCGCAATCGTAGGGCCGGTGAGGTGGCAACTGGTCAGCCTCCTTTTCGCAGAAAACCTCCAAAAACCCCTTGTACTTGAGGGGTACTGCTTGCGCCATGCTGAGACGTAGCTGCTGCCCCTCCTCTTGGCCCTCCTCCTCCTGACCGGTCTGGATTCAATGCTGCGCGCAATAGGACGAGCCGAAGGTGAGCTGCCGCTGGTACCACGCCATGGTCGGGCTGTGCCTATCCAGCCAACTCATGCCTAACACTATAGGCGTGTCTGACAGGCGGGTGACGTTGAAACTGATGACTTCTCGGTGATTGCCAATCTGCATCACCATGGGCGGCGTCTGTTGTACCACTTGCCCCCCCAGCAGCTTCCTGCCATCCACTGTGACGACGTTCAATGGCAGCGTGGCTGGCAGAAGCTCTATGCGATGCTGCTTGACGAACTGCACCCCCCCCAAAAAAAGCGCTGGGGACTGCTCTACTGACTCGCCTGGCTGTGCCCCAACATTGCTGATTCCAGCCAGGCATTGTCGTTTCCCTGAGACTGCTCTTCATGCTGTGCTGCTGCAGTTACTGTTGCCAAGGCTGCAGTGTACTGCCGGAGCCTCTGGGGACACTCTTTCGCCATGTGCGTTGCACTGTCACAGATGTAACACTTCCTGTTCCCTCTAGGAGGCTTCTTCTTGACTGTTCCGGACGCTGGGGCTCCGGCCACTGACTGAGCCTTTGCACTCCCCAGTTCCATAGGCTCCTCCCCTGGCTGCAATTGAGGGGAGAGATGCGGACGTCCTGGATCTCTGGGAAACAAAGGAGGCACTCTAGACGGTGCGTGAAGCTGGCTACCCCCCTCATTGCGCCAAGGGCGTTCTTCCTGGCGCACTCCAATGGCAAGCGCATGCTGCACCACGTCTGCCAGAGTTTTAGGTCTGTCCCCCCTAGCCAGCTCGTCCTTCACCGGGCCAGAGAGCCCCTCCCAAAATAAGTCTCTGACAGCCAGAGAATCTTTCTCCCATCGCAGCTGTCAGGGGTTCAGGAGCAGAGGCGAGGGCAAGGGAGGAAACAGAGAGCGAGGGGGAGGAGGCAGAAGAAAGGATGAGTGATGACGACGACCCGAGATCTCCGAGTCTTTCCAGTGAATCAGAAGATTCACAAAGAGGAGCACCAGTGGCCAGGGCAAGGAGGGAGACTAGGGGGACACCCCAGGAAGAAAGAGCCAGAGGGGACTCAGAGGGGAGCAGTTGGAGATCGGGACCTACGTCACCGCCAGAGAGTAGGGAAGAGGAAGAGCGCCAGGGAGCTAGCGCTGGCAGCTCGCAACAGGAGGGAGGGCACGAGTCAGGAGTGGCCACACCTTCATCGGGGAGCGAAGTGACGGTTAGACGGAAAGTGGAAGGTTGGGCGCGCGCGCCAAGTTCAAATGCACAGGAAGGTGGCGCAGTAGGCAGCCCGGAAAGGGAGCCAGGTCCTAAAGCCCGGCGCAAGGAGACAGGGGAGTCAGGGGGGTCAGCGTCAGAAGAATCCCGGAAGGAAGAGACCCAGGGGGGCAGAGGGACCCAGAGGAGAACTGTCAGGCGGAAAAGGTGGAGCAGGGCTAGGATATTAAGTTGGTGCGCAAGGGGCGGAGACTCAGAAGGAGCTTCGCCGACCTAAGCATAAGGCGTAGGGTTGCACGCAGCAGCTCAAGAATGGAGACTGTAACTCAATAAAGACTTTTATTTGACGACCGCTGGCTAGCGTGATCCTCTGTGAGCTAGGATCTGGAAGTAACCCTGACAGTAAGCTCCTTCTCCTCAACTTGTGGACATCCACGACCTCGCGGAGAGGAGGGAAAGCGGGTGCCTACAAGAGAGCTCACGAACGGTAGACAATATGACGGCCGAACAGCAAATAACGGAACTCAGAGACGCGGTTTCACGACTGACTGCCGAGGCGCTGGCGTCCAGGAAGAGAGAGGAGGACGCAGCTGCCGCCTACAGGGATCTCCAGGTCAGGTTGGACGTGCTTACGAAGCAGGGGCAACAGACACCCAAATCAGAGGGGATTGGGCTGGGGAGACGCACAGGCGGTCTGGTCTCGCACTTCGATGGGAATTTGCAACAGTACCCCAATTTTAGAGCAGACGTAATGTGTGCACTGCAACTACTGCACAAAGACTTTAGAGATGAACAAGAGAAAGTGGGGTTCATCATGTCCCATTTGCATGGAGACGCTAAAGCATGGCTGCGCAATTTGTGGAGGGATAAGGATCCTGCGCTCCAAAATGTGGACGCCTTTATTAAAGCGATGGATGGCTGTTTTTTATCAAGCATTGACGTGGATCTTGCCCGAAGGGAGGTGCATGGACTAAGGCAAGGGAGGGCCAGCGTCCGGCAATATCATGCCCGCTTTTTCGCTTTGGTCAGTGCCCTGGAATGGGACAGAGATTCGGCTCCCGTCAGAGACCTTTTTTGGGAGGGCTTGAACAGCTCGGTGAAAGATGAGATTGCGAGGGGGGAGAGACCCCGGACCACGCAGGAGATCGTTCAGAGGGCGCTGGCGGTGGGAGTGCGGCTGGAAGAACGTCCGTGGAGCAGGGACGAAGGGCGCAGCGGGCGCGAACCAGCCAGGGGCTCCTCCTTCCTTCCCAGAGAAGCAGCGCGTGCGCAATCCACGCCTCCAACAGGGGGAGGGGTGGAACCGATGGAGGTTGGGAGTGCAAGGGCTCAGTCAGCAGCCAGAGCCCTAGCACCGGCAGCAGTGAAAGCGAAGCCTCCTAGAGGGAACAGGAAGTGTTACATCTGCGAGGATCCAGGGCATATGGCGAAAGAGTGTCCCCGGAGGCTCCACAAGCACACTGCAGCCTCAGCAATGGTGACTGCAGCAACGCAGCACGGAGAACCACAGCAGGGAAACGACGATGTCTGGCTGGAAGAGGAGGCGCTGGGGCCCAGCCAGACGTGTCAGTGAAGCAGTCCCCAGAGATTTTACCGCCCATGGACCCCCTCCCGCTCAAGCCAGTAGTGAGGCTCACCGCATCGCTCCAGCTACCCAATGGGATCACCATGGACGTGCCAATCACCGTCGACTCGGGAAGCAATGCAGACTTCATAGGGCAGGACTTTGTCGACCGGCACGCTATACAGTTGCTGCCTGCCGCGCTGCCCCTGCAGGTTGTCACGGTGGATGGCAGGGAGCTGTTAGGGGGGCAAGTGGTGAAGCAGACGCCACCTATGGTGCTGCGGCTTGGAAATCACAAGGAAATCATCAGCTTCAACGTCACTCAACTCTCGGACACGCCTATTGTATTGGGCATGAGTTGGCTGGACAAGCACAGCCCGACGCTGGCTTGGTACCAGAGGCAGCTGACCTTCGGCTCTTCCTTTTGTGCTGAACACTGCATCATGCCCCAGCAGGAAGGGGAGCAAGAGGAGTCACAGCTGCTGCTCGGCACGCTGCAAGCGATTCCCCACAAGTACGCAGAATTTTTGGAGGTTTTCTGCGAGAAGGAGGCAGACAAGCTACCCCCCCACAGACCATATGACTGCAAAATTGACCTGCTGCCGGGGGCGGCGCTGCCCAAGGGGAAGCTGTATTCCATGTCTGAAGACGAACTGCAGGAACTCAAAGAGTTCATTGATCATAATTTGAAGCGCGTTTTCATCCGAGAGTCCCAGGCAGCGGGGGGCAGTCCTGTATTCTTTGTGAAGAAGCGAGACACGCCCCAGAAAAGGCTCGTAGTGGACTACCGCATTTTGAACAGTGTCACCAAGCCATCGGACTTCCCCATGCCCCGAATCGACGACCTCCTCGCAAAAGTACGCAAGGGCAGCGTGTTCACCAAGTTGGACCTGCGAGGGGCGTACAACCTGATTCGCATGCGGGAAGGAGATGAGTGGAAGACAGCCATGTTCACGCCTCTGGGCACCTACGAATATAGAGTTATGCCTTTTGGATTGCAAAATGGCTCCCACGTTTTTCAAGCTTTCATGCATCACGTGTTGGCGGGGCTCCTCTACAAGACGTGCGTCTGTTTCTTGGATGACATCCTGATCTTTTCGGAATCGCAGCAGGAGCATGACAGACACGTCAGGGAAGTGCTGAGCAGGCTCCAGCAACATAGGCTTTACGCCAAGCTGGAGAAGTGCCAATTCGACGTGACGGAGGTGGATTTCCTGGGCTACAAGTTGTCTGACAAGGGGCTCGCCATGGACAGCGCCAAGGTTCGAGCGGTGTTGGATTGGAAAAGCCCACGCAACCGGAAGGAGGTCCAATGGTTTGTCGGCTTCGCGAACTTCTATCGCAAGTTCATCAAAGGCTTCGCTATGCAGACAGCGGCCATTACAGACACGCTCAGTTCCAAGAAAAAGAAGTTCATCTGGACAGCGCAGGCGGAGCAATCCTTTCAGGCACTCAAGCGTCTTTTCGCCTCGGAGGAACAGCTGCTTCATGTCGACCCCAGCAGGCCGATGAGAGTTGAAACAGACGCCTCGGACAGGGCCGTCGGAGCAGTCCTGCTGCAGAAGGACCCGCAGGGGGTTTGGAGGCCCGGAGCGTTTTACTCCAGGAAGCTCAGCAAGTCCGAACAGAACTACACCATCTGGGACAGGGAGTTGCTGGCTATTCATGCAGCGTTCAAAGCATGGAGGCACTTCCTGATTGGAGCCAAGCACACGGTGCAGGTCTGCACGGACCACAAGAATCTGGAGCACTGGCGCACGGCACAGTTCCTGAACCAGAGGCAGATACGTTGGGCTGAGTTCTTTGCGAACTTCGACTTCCGAATAGAGTATGTCCCGGGGGACACCTACATCATGGCGGACGCGCTCTCCCGTAAGCCACAGTATCTGGAGGACGCCACGCCAGCGGCCGCCATGCACATTTTCGCGCCAACAGTGTGGGCGTGCGCTGCGGCGACAGTGGACCTGGAGGCGGTGCGAAGAGCGTTGCAGAATGACTCCTTCGCGCAAGCAAAGATGGCTGAGATGCAAAGGGGCACGGCAGCGACCGACGGGTTCCAGCTGAGAGATGGATTGCTCCTCCGTAAAGGGGCCATCTACGTGCCGGGAGACGAACTTCGCGCCAAGGTACTGCATCAGCTGCACGACGCGCCCACTGCCGGGCACTTTGGCAAAGAGAAGACGGTGGAATTAGTCGCCAGGGATTTCTGGTGGCCCGGAATGAGAGGGGAGGTCGCGGACTACGTGGCGAGGTGCGACACCTGCCAGAGGGCCAAACCAGTGCACAGACCGCCGGCCGGACTGTTGGAACCGCTGCAAACTCCGGTCGAACCATGGGAGAGAGTCGCCCTGGACTTCGTCACGGATCTGCCCAGCTCGAGGGGCAAGACGGCCGTGCTGGTGGTGGTGGACTTGTTCTCCAAGATGGCACATTTCATCCCGTGTGCGAAGGTGGCCACGGCGGAACAAACCGCCAAACTGTTCATAGACCACGTGTTCAAGGTTCACGGTCTGCCACGGTCTATTCTGTCCGACCGCGGGCGGCAGTTCATCTCGAATTTCTGGCAGAAGCTGATGGGCTTCCTAAACGTCAAGATCAACCTGGCGTCGGTGAGACACCCGCAGACCAACGGGCAAGCGGAGCGGGTCAATGCCATCATGCAGCAGTACCTGAGATGCTATGCGAATCAACAGCCTGCGACTTGGGTGGATTACCTGCCGCTCGCCGAGTTCGCCTACAACAACACGAAGCACGTGTCCACGGGGGTCACGCCGTTCTTCGCCAACAACGGGAGGCACCCCAGAACCTTCCCGGGACTGGAAAGACTGGTGGAGGGGGAGCCGCAGACAGCAGATGCGTTCGCGTCGGAGTTGCAGGAGGTCCACGATCAGCTGCGGCGGCACCTGGAGCTGGCCAAACACGCATACAAGGTGCAGGCAGACAAACACAGAAGGGTTGGCGAAGAGATCCAGGTGGGAGACTGGGTCTGGTTAGCAGCCCACGCAGTGCCGGCCAGGTCGTTGGCCAAGAAGAAACTAGGGCATAAGCAACTGGGGCCATACCAAGTCGAAGAGCAGGTCAACCCGGTGGCCTTCAGGCTGGCGCTTCCGGAGGGTTCCAGAATGCATCCGGTGTTCCACAGATCGGTGCTCACTCCCTACAAGGCTCCGCACAGGTTTCAGGAACCCGGCACGGCGCCGAGTCCGCTCCGAGAGGGAACCAGGCAACGGGGAGTGGCACAGGAGGTGCGCCTCAACGAAGTCACGGAGATTTTGGACTCCAGATGGGGGGAAGAGTGGGTAGAATACCTTCTCGCTAAGGAGGGCACCCCGGCCAATGCCAACAGCTGGGTGCCGGGCTACGCTCTAGATGAACCTCTGCTCAAGGAAGAGTTTCATGCCCTCTTCCCCCATAGGCCAATGCCAGCGGACTTTTTCGACGACTGGCTTTTCACGCCCACGCTTTCGGCCAGCACGTTCCGGGGGTTCGACTCGGATGAGGAACCGACACGAGACGCCCGTTCCCCGGAGGGGTCACCCTCGGGATCTGCTTCAGAACCCTCGTATTGGTGGGATGATCGACCAGAGGAGCAGTGGCGCAGGAAGTGGCTGGAGGGTCCAGGACGAGCAACGCCTACAGAAGGAAGCGAGGGAGAGACCGACATGGACGTTTTCGGGGACAACCAGGGTCTCGAGCACGGCGGCACAGAGATGGAAGCAGAGGTGACCGTCGTTGACGAGAGCAGGGAGGAAGAACCGGAAGTCTTCGGATGGAGGCCTGCCACGGGAAGCGAACTGTACCCGACATTCGTCCCTTTGACACTGCAGCACCCAGTTCCCGCACCGGAAGGAGGGGAGGGGGGAAGGGGGGGCTTCGAGGGGGGGATGGATGTCAGGGGTTCAGGAGCAGAGGCGAGGGCAAGGGAGGAAACAGAGAGCGAGGGGGAGGAGGCAGAAGAAAGGATGAGTGATGACGACGACCCGAGATCTCCGAGTCTTTCCAGTGAATCAGAAGATTCACAAAGAGGAGCACCAGTGGCCAGGGCAAGGAGGGAGACTAGGGGGACACCCCAGGAAGAAAGAGCCAGAGGGGACTCAGAGGGGAGCAGTTGGAGATCGGGACCTACGTCACTGCCAGAGAGTAGGGAAGAGGAAGAGCGCCAGGGAGCTAGCGCTGGCAGCTCGCAACAGGAGGGAGGGCACGAGTCAGGAGTGGCCACACCTTCATCGGGGAGCGAAGTGACGGTTAGACGGAAAGTGGAAGGTTGGGCGCGCGCGCCAAGTTCAAATGCACAGGAAGGTGGCGCAGTAGGCAGCCCGGAAAGGGAGCCAGGTCCTAAAGCCCGGCGCAAGGAGACAGGGGAGTCAGGGGGGTCAGCGTCAGAAGAATCCCGGAGGTTGGAGACCCCGGGGGGCAGAGGGACCCAGAGGAGAACTGTCAGGCGGAAAAGGTGGAGCAGGGCTAGGATATTAAGTTGGTGCGCAAGGGGCGGAGACTCAGAAGGAGCTTCGCCGACCTAAGCATAAGGCGTAGGGTTGCACGCAGCAGCTCAAGAATGGAGACTGTAACTCAATAAAGACTTTTATTTGACGACCGCTGGCTAGCGTGATCCTCTGTGAGCTAGGATCTGGAAGTAACCCTGACAGCAGCACATTCAGCAAGGCGAAAAAGCGAGCATGGTACTGACATACTGAAGCCTTGCCTTGCCTTAAACCATGGATCTGCTGGCGTGCCACATCCACATCCACGCTAGACTGAAAGCAAGCGTCCATGCATTTGATAAATTCATCAGAGTCCCTTCGAGCAGGGCAATCCTCGCGCCACAGATTGCGCAGCCAAGCCCTCGCTTCCCCATGCAAGTGGGACACAATGAACCCCACTTTCTCTTCCTCATCCTTAAAGTCGTCGCGAAGCAAGTGCAACGCAGATTCTACATCTGCTTTAAAACTGGGGTATTGCTGCAAGTTCCCATCGAAGTGGGCTACCAAGTTGCCCCCTCTTCTGCCCAGTGCTACTCCAGCAGCTTTGGTCCCCGGGAACCCCACTTGGCATGCATGATCCCACCTGGCTTGCAGATCTTGGCACCGCTTTTCTGCCTCTTTCCCCTTCTTCTGGGAGACCACTACCTCAGTGGTAAGCTGGGAGACTGCGTTGCGTAGCTCAGCTATCTGCTGCTCCATACTCATGGCTGCCAAACTTCGTGAGCTTTGCAAAAAAAAAATTTGCGTAGTTTTGGAGGGGACTTACTGTCAGGGGCTGCCTCAGGTCTCAGCTCACAAAAGACCAACGCCAAGCTCTTCTTATATACAAGGATGTTTATTGCAGTTCATTATTGGTTCCACAACCGAGGCGTGCAGCCCCTAGTCTCTAACGTCAGACATTTGAAGTCCCCTCTGAATCGGTCCCGCCCCTGCACCAACTTAAGAGGCTTGTGCTAGACCACCTCTTCCTGTCTTTCCTTTTCCGCAGGGTCTTTCTGCCCCCCTGGGTTCCTTCCCTCCTGCTCTCTCCTGAAGCGGATTCCTGAGATGCCTGTTCCCCCCTCCTTCGTGTTTTGGGGCTGGGCTCCTCCTCCGGGCTTTCTCCATTTCCGCGCGCCTCCACATTTGAACTTGGCGCGCGCTCGCTACCCCTGACCTTCCTTTTGACACTTACACTACTCCCTGTACTACTCTCCGCCTCTTCCGGCAGGACGTTCTCCCCCGATCTCCTTCCCCTGTCTCTTTCCTGCTCCGCTCCGTGTGTCACACTGGGAACCCCCCTCTCTTCCCTTCGTTCCTGCTGGGAAGCCGGCCCCGATCTCCCACTCCCGCTCGGGGTTTCCCTGCTGCTGCCCTGCTCCTGGCAGGTCCCCCCTGTGACCCCCCTTGTCCTGACTAGGGGCGCCCCCTCCTGAGAATCCTCCGATTCACTTGAGAGACTCATGGAAGATCTCAAGTCATTGTCATCCTCTTCCTCACTGTTCTGGGATTCTTCCTCGTCGCTCTCCGTCTCCTCCCTCACCTGTGCCTCTGTCTCTGAACCCCTGACAGTTAGAGTTGGGGTTAGGGATAGGGTTAGGGTTAGCGTTTCGGTTAGGCTTAGGGTTAGGGTTAGGTTTGGGGTTAGGGTTAGGGTTAGGGTTAGGGTTATGGCTAGGGTTAGGGAAAGGGTTAGGGTTAGGGTTACGGTTAGGGTTAGGGTTAGGGTTAGGGTTAGGGTTTCGGTTAGGGTTAGGGTTAGGGTTAGGGTTAGGGTTCGGTTAGGGTTAGGGTTATTGATAGGGTTATGGTTAGGGTTAGGGTTAGCGTTAGGGTTAGCGTTAGGGTTAGCGTTAGGGTTAGGATTAGGTTTAGCGTTTCGGTTAGGGTTAGGGTTAGGGTTGGGGTTGGGGTTGGGGTTAGGATTAGGGTTAGGTTTAGGGTTAGGGTTAGGGTTAGGGTTAGGGTTAGGGTTAGGGTTAGGGGTTGGGGTTAGGGTTAGGGTTAAGGGTTAGGGGTTAGGGGTTAGGGGTTAGGGGTTAGGGATTAGGGGTTAGGGTTAGTGGTTAGAGTTAGGGTTAGGGTTAGGTTTATGGGTTAGGGTTAGGGTTAGCGTTTCGGTGAGGGTTAGAGTTAGGGTTAGGGTTAGAGTTAGGGTTAGGGTTAGAGTTAGGGTTAGGGGTTAGGGTTAGGGTTAGGGTTAGGGTTAGGGTTAGGGTTAGGGTTAGGGTTAGGGTAAGTGTCAGGGGTTCAGGAGCAGAGGCGAGGGCAAGGGAGGAAACAGAGAGCGAGGGGGAGGAGTCCGAAGAAAAGATGAGTGATGACGACGACCCGAGATCTCCGAGTCTTTCCAGTGAATCGGAAGATTCACAGAAAGGAGCGCCAGTGGCCAGAGCAAGGCGGGAGCCTAGGGCGACACCCCTGGAAGAAGGGACCAGAGGGGGTTCAGAGAGCAGCAGTTGGAAATCGGGGCCAGTGTCCCCAACAGAGCGCAGTGGAGAGGAAGGGCGCCAGGTATCGAGATCCGGCGGCTCGCCGCAGGGGGGAGGGTATGAGTCAGGAGTGGCCACACCTCCATCGGGGAGCGAAGAAACGGTGAAGCGGAAAGTGGAAGGTTGGGCGCACGCGCCAAGTTCAAATGTACAGGAAGGCGGCGCAGTAAGCAGCCCGGAAAGGGAGCCAGGTCCTAAAGCCCGACGCAAGGAGACAGAAGGGTCTGGGGGGTCAGCGTCAGAAGAGTCCAGGAAGGAAGAGACCACGGGGGGCAGAGGGACCCAGAGAAGAACGGTCAGGCGGAAAAGGTGGAGTAAGGCTAGGGTATTAAGTTGGTGTACAGGAGGCAGGGACTCAGACGGAGCTTCGCCGGTCTAGCTTCTAAGACGTAGGGCTGCACGCGGCAGCTTGGAAATGGAAACTGTAACTCAATAAAGACTTTTATAAAATGAACGCTGGCTAGCGTGATCCTCTGTGAGCTAGGATCCGGGTTCAGCTCTGACAATAAGCTCCGTCTCAAAAAGTTTTGGCACCTAAAGCCTCGCAGCGAGGGGCGAAGACTGGTGCCTACTCGCGAGCTCACGAACGGCAGACAAGATGACTGCTGAACAGCAGATAGCGGATCTAAAAGAAGCAGTGACACAACTGAATGCCGAGATACTTGCATCCAGGAAGAGAGAGGGGGAAGCAGCCGCCGCCTACAGGGATCTCCAGGTCAGGTTGGAAATGCTTACGAAGCAAGGGCAACTGGCACCCAAACCGTAGGGGATTGGGTTGGGGAGAAGAGCAGGCGGTCTAGTATCTCACTTCGATGGGAATTTACAACAGTACCCCAACTTTAGAGCAGATGTACAGTGTGCGCTGCAACTGCTGGACAAGGACTTTAGAGATGAGCAAGAAAAGGTGGGGTTTATCATGTCCCATTTGCATGGAGATGCTAAAGCATGGCTGCGCAATTTGTGGAGAGATAAGGATCCGGCGCTCCAAAGTGCGGATGCCTTCATTAAAGCGATGGATGCGTGCTTTTTATCAAGCATAGACGTGGATCTTGCCCGGAAAGAGATACATGGACTGAAGCAGGGGAGGGCCAGTGTAAGGCAGTATCATGCCCGCTTTTTTGCATTGGTCAGTGCCCTGGAATGGGACAGAGATTCGACACCGGTCAGAGACCTGTTTTGGGAAGGCTTGAGCGGCGCGGTTAAAGACGAAATTGCGAGGGGGGAGAGACCCCGGAGCACGCAGGAGATCGTTCAGAGGCCGCTGACGGTTGGGGTGCGTCTGGAAGAACGTCCATGGAGCAAGGACAAAGGGCGTGGAGGGCGCGAACCAGCGAGAGGCTTTTCCTTCGTTCCCAGAGAAGCAGCGCGTGCGCAATCCACGCCTCCGCCAGGAGGGGGAGCGGAACCTATGGAGGTTGGAGGTGCAAGGGCTCAGTCAGCAAACAGAGCCCTAGCACCGGGAGCAGTGAAAGCGAAGCCTCCTAGAGGGAACCGGAAGTGCTACATCTGCGACAGTCCCCAGCACATGGCGAAAGAGTGTTCCCAGAGGATCCACAAGCACACTGCAGCCTCTGCAATAGTAACTGCAGCTACTCAGCACAGAGAACCACAGCAGGGAAACGACGGAGTCTGGCTGGAGACAGAGGCACTGGGGCCCAGCCAGACGAGTCAGTGAAGCAGTCCCCAGAGATTTTGCAGCCCACAGACCCCCTCCCGTCCAAACCAGTAGTGCAGCTCACCACATCGCTCCAGCTACCCAATGGACTCACCATGGACGTACCAATCACCATTGACTCAGGAAGCAATGCGGACTTTATAGGGCAAGACTTTGTCGATCGGCACGCTGTACAGTTGCTGCCTGCCACGCTGCCCCTGCAGGTCGTCACGGTGGATGGCAGGGAGCTGCTCGGGGGGCAGGTGGTGAGGCAAACGCCACCAATGGTGATGCGACTTGGAAATCACAGGGAAGTCATCAGTTTTAATGTCACCCAACTATCGGACACGCCTATTGTATTGGGCATGAGTTGGCTGGACAGGCACAGCCCGACGCTGGCTTGGTACCAGAGGCAGCTGATCTTCGGCTCTTCCTATTGTGCTGAACACTGCATCCTGCCACGGCAGGAAGGAGAGGAAGAGGAGTCACAGCTGCAGCTGGGGACGCTGCAAGCAGTCCCCCACAAATACGCAGGATTTATGGAGGTTTTCTGCGAGAAGGAGGCGGACAAGCTACCCCCCCACAGACCATATGACTGCAAGATTGACCTCCTGTCAGGGGCGGCGCTGCCAAAAGGGAAGCTGTATTCCATGTCTGAGGACGAACTACAGGAACTCAAAGAGTTCATAGATCACAATTTGGAGCGCGGTTTCATCCGAGAGTCCAAGGCAGTGGGGGGCAGTCCTGTATTCTTTGTCAAGAAGAAAGACACGCCCCAAAAAAGGCTCGTAGTGGACTATCGGACCTTAAACGCGATGACCAAGCCGTCGGATTTCCCCATGCCCAGGATCGGCGACCTCCTCGCGACGGTGCGCAAAGGCCGCGTGTTCACCAAGTTGGACCTGCGAGGGGCGTACAACCTCATTCGCATGCGGGAAGGCGATGAGTGGAAGACAGCCATGTTCACGCCCCTGGGCACCTACGAATACAGAGTTATGCCGTTTGGACTGCAAAATGGCTCCCACTGTTTTCAAGCTTTCATGCATCACGTGTTAGCGGGGCTCCTCTACAAGAAGTGTGTCTGTTTCCTGGATGACATCCTGATATTTTCTGAATCGCAGCAGGATCACGACAGAGACGTCAAGGAAGTGCTGAGTAGACTGCAGCAGCATAGGCTCTACGCCAAGCTGGAAAAGTGCCAGTTCGACGTGTCGGAGGTGGATTTCCTGGGCTACAAGTTGTCAGACAAGGGGCTCGCCATGGACAGCACCAAGGTTCGCACTGTGTTGGATTGGAAAAGCCCGCGCAACCGGAAGGAGGTACAGCGGTTTGTCGGCTTTGCGAACTTCTATCGCAAGTTTATCAAGGGGTTTGCGATGCAGACGGCGGCCATCACAGACACGCTCAGCTCCAAGAAGAAGAAGTTCATCTGGACGGAGCAGGCGGAGCAGTCCTTTCAGGCACTCAAGCGTCTCTTCGCGTCAGAGGAGCAGCTACTACACGTCAACCCCAGCAGACCGATGAGGGTGGAGACGGACGCTTCAGACAGAGCCGTGGGAGCAGTTCTGTTGCAGCAAGACCCGCAGGGGGCTTGGAGGCCGGGAGCGTTCTACTCCAGGAAGCTCACCAAGGCGGAACAGAACTACACCATCTGGGACAGGGAGTTGCTGGCCATTCATGCAGCATTCAAGGCGTGGAGGCACTTCCTGATCGGAGCCAAGCACACAGTGCAGGTCTGCACGGACCACAAGAATCTGGAGCACTGGCGCACGGCGCGGTTCCTGAACCAGAGGCAGATACGTTGGGCAGAGTTCTTTGTGGACTTCAGCTTCCGTATAGAGTATGTCCCGGAAGACACCAACGTCATGGCGGATGCCCTATCCCGTAAACCGCAATACCTCGAGGAGGCGACGCCAGCGGCGGCCATGCACATCTTCGCACCGACAGCGTGGGCGTGCGCTTCGGCAACTGTTGACCTGGATGCGGTACGGCGAGTGTTGCAGGACGACTCCTTCGCGCAAGCAAAGATGGCAGAGGTGCACAGGGGCACGGCGACGACCGACGAGTTCCAGGTGCGCGATGGATTACTCATCCGTAAAGGGGCCATCTGAGTTTGCAGGGCATCAGTTGAAGAAGGAGCAAAAAGGGTTTTCTTGTGTCTCTGTGTTTCTTTGTGGCTGATTAGCTGTTTTCCCTGTGTAAAGGTCAGAGGGGGCAGGGTTTCTGTTGAGGCAGGGGATTAGCTGTGGGAGGAGCTTATCAGAGTTTGCAGGGCATCAGTTGAAGAAGGAGCAAAAAGGGTTTTCTTGTGTCTGTGTGTTTCTTTGTGGCTGATTAGCTGTTTTCCCTGTGTAAAGGTCAGAGGGGGCAGGGTTTCTGTTGAGGCAGGGGATTAGCTGTGGGAGGAGCTTATCAGAGTTTGCAGGGCATCAGTTGAAGAAGGAGCAAAAAGGGTTTTCTTGTGTCTGTGTGTTTTTTTGTGGCTGATTAGCTGTTTTCCCTGTGTAAAGGTCAGAGGGGGCAGGGTTTCTGTTGAGGCAGGGGATTAGCTGTGGGAGGAGCTTATCAGAGTTTGCAGGGCAGCGGCGCGCGCCTAGCGGTGCGCGCAGTTAGATCCATCTTTTAGATTTAGGGGAGCTAGTCTCAAACGTTTGTTGGGGGAGATCTAGGTGTTTTTTTGTGGGGGGGAAGTTATTTGTCCTGTCTTCAAGCTTTTTATGATGGAGGACCTCTGTAGCCAACCCCAATGACACGATCTCAAGATGGAAGGGGAGGGAACAGCTGCAGTCGCCTGCGATTCCTGCGCAATGTTTGCCATCTTGCCAAAGGTTGCAGGCAGCTTTACCTGCAGCAATTGCATGTTGATTTCCCTCTTAAAAGACAAAGTCCAGCAACTGGAGGAATGTGTAGCTACGCTCCAAAGAATTAGAGAGCTGGAGCTCTTCTTGGAAGCAACAGAGCACACCGTCTCCACCAAGGAGGAGACAGGGGACTCCCCTGAGAAGGAGTCTAGTTCACCAGCACAGGAGCCAGATATATGGAGAAACGTGACTCAAAGAAGTAGGAGGCCCAGGGTTCACTCTGATTGCTTAGAAATACACAATCGCTTTGAGGTCCTCTCCCCTAGCATGGAAGACGAAGAGCAGACTCCATTTGAGGATCTCTCCCTCATTACAGTCGATCAGGTATATGAAGACGAGCAGCAAAGTCAGTCCTCAGGGAATGTGCAGGCGACCTTGGAACGGACAGCTCACGGAAGAACCCCGACCAAACCCAAGAGGAGGCGTGTAGTGGTGATAGGGGATTCCCTACTGAGGGGAACAGAAGCAGTGATCTGTGGGCCTGACAAGATGTCTCGGGAAGTGTGCTGTCTCCCCGGGGCTAAGATCCGAGATGTAACTGAACGACTGCAAGGAATCATAAAACCCACTGACAAATACCCCTTCCTCTTGGTTCATGTGGGAACCAATGACACTGCAAGCAATAGCCTCCAGAAGATCAAAAGAGACTATGAGGCTCTCGGCAGGAAATTGAAGCAACTAAATGCACAAATTGTCATCTCATCTGTCCTCCCAGTTGAACGACGTGGCCCAGGGAGAGAGGGGGAAATAGTGGAAGTGAACAGCTGGCTTCGCAAATGGCGTAAACAGGAACGGTTTGGATTCTTAGATCATGGACTGCAGTTTCTTGAAGATGGACTTCTGGCAAGTGATGGGCTGCACCTCACAACGGTTGGGAGAAATGTTTTTGCCAAAAATCTCAGAAACCTCATCAGGAGGGCTTTAAACTGACTAATGTGGGGGAGGGAGACAGTGCTCCTGAAGGTAGGAGTCTATCAATTAATGAAGATGATCATCCAAATGTCATAGACCAAATGGAGCAAACAGCACGCGGACCTAGTGGTGGGAGGAAAAAATCCTTAAATAAGAGACACGGGGGAATGATTAATGGACTTCAATGTCTGTACACTAATGCGCAAAGCATGGGAAATAAACAAGATGAGCTTGAGCTCTTGGTACAGCAAACTAAATATGACATAATAGGCATCACTGAAACCTGGTGGGATAAGTCCCACGATTGGAATGTAATAATGGGGGGATACAATCTATTTCAGAGAAACAGACCAGACAAGAAAGGAGGAGGAGTGGCGTTATATGTCAGGGATGTGTATACCTGTGAAGAGATCCAAGATTTAGATCCTCAAAGCCAAAGTGAGAGCATTTGGGTCAAAATTAAGGGAGAGAAGAATAACAGAGACCTCATTGTGGGAGTTTACTATAGATCCCCAAGCCAAACGGAGGACATAGATGATGCCTTCCTGGAACAGATGGCCAAGCATGCAAAAGGAAGGGAGATAGTAGTAATGGGGGACTTCAATTACCCGGATATTTGTTGGACGTCAAACTCAGCCAAGAGCATAAGGTCAAACAGATTCCTCACTGGCCTTGCAGACAACTTCATTGTCCAGAAAGTGGGAGAAGCAACAAGAGGAACAGCCATTTTAGATCTGGTCCTAACCAATGTTGATGACCTGGTTAGTGGGGTAGAAGTGGAAGGATCATTAGGCGCGAGTGATCATGCTCTTCTGAAGTTTACTATACAGCAGAAAGGAGCAGCCAAGCATACTAGGACTCAATTTCTTGACTTTAAGAAAGCCGACTTCATAAAACTTAGGGAAGTGCTGGGTGAGATCCCATGGACAACAATACTAAAAGGAAAGGGAGTTCATGATGGCTGGGAGTTTGTTAAGAGGGAGATACTAAAAGCGCAACGTCAGGCAATACCAATGAGACGGAAACATGGAAGGTGCTTAAAGAAGCCAGGGTGGCTATCTAAAGAACTTTTAACTGAATTAAGATTAAAAAAGGATGTGTACAAAAAATGGAAAAGGGGGGAAACCACCAAAGAGGAATTCAAACAAATAGCCAGCACGTGTAGACACAAAGTCAGAAAAGCTAAAGCACAGAATGAACTCAGGCTTGCTAGAGAGGTTAAAAGCAACAAAAAAGGCTTTTATGGGTATGTTCGTAGCAAAAGGAAGAACAAAGAAACAATGGGGTCACTCAGAGGAGAAGATGGTGAAATGCAAACAGGGGACACAGAAAGGGCTGAACTCCTCAATGCCTTCTTTGCCTCAGTCTTCTCCGATAAAGAAAACAATGCCCGACCTGAAGAATTTGGAGCAAATGATTCAGCAAAGGAAACACAGCCCAGAATAACTAAGGAGATAGTACACGAATATTTGGCTAGTTTAGATGTATTCAAGTCTCCAGGGCCAGATGAACTGCATCCAAGAGTATTAAAAGAACTGGCAGATGTGATCTCAGAACCACTGGCAGTCATCTTTGAGAATTCCTGGAGAACAGGCGAAGTCCCGGCAGACTGGAGGAGGGCAAATGTTGTCCCTATTTTCAAAAAGGGGAAAAGAGAGGACCCTCCTCTGGACACGATCCTCCTCTGGACACTGACAAACTGGATCGTGTCCAGAGGAGGGCAACCAAAATGGTCAAAGGCCTGGAAACGATGCCTTATGAGGAACGGCTAAGGGAGCTGGGCATGTTTAGCCTGGAGAAGAGGAGGTTAAGGGGTGATATGATAGCCATGTTCAAATATATAAAAGGATGTCACATAGAGGAGGGAGAAAGGTTGTTTTCTGCTGCTCCGGAGAAGCGGACACGGAGCAATGGATCCAAACTACAAGAAAGAAGATTCCACCTAAACATTAGGAAGAACTTCCTGACAGTAAGAGCTGTTCGACAGTGGAATTTGCTGCCAAGGAGTGTGGTGGAGTCTCCTTATTTGGAGGTCTTTAAGCAGAGGCTTGACAACCATATGTCAGGAGTGCTCTGATGGTGTTTCCTGCTTGGCAGGGGGTTGGACTCGATGGCCCTTGTGGTCTCTTCCAACTCTAGGATTCTATGATTCTATGATTCCATGTACGTGCCGGGAGACGAACTTCGCGCCAAGGTACTGCAGCAGTTGCACGACGCGCCCACGGCCGGGCACTTTGCACGGAGAAGACGATGGAATTAGTCGCTAGAGATTTATGGTGGCCCAGAATGCGAGGGGAAGTCGCGGACTACGTGGCGAGGTGCGACACATGCCAGAGGGCCAAACCAGTACACAGACCGCCGGCGGGACTGCTGGAACCGCTGCAAACCCCGTTCGAACCATGGGAGAGAGTGGCCCTGGACTTTGTCACGGATCTGCCCAGCTCGAGGGGCAAGACAGCAGTGCTAGTGGTGGTGGACTTGTTCACCAAGATGGCACATTTCATTCCGTGTGCGAAGGTGGCCACGGCGGAACAAACCGCCAAACTGTTCATAGATCACGTGTTCAAGGTTCACGGTCTGCCGCGGTCTATACTGTCCGACCGGGGGCGACAGTTCATCTCGAACTTCTGGCAGAAGCTGATGGGCTTCCTGAACGTCAAGATCAACCTGGCGTCGGCGAGACACCCGCAGACCAACGGGCAAGCGGAGCGGGTCAATGCCATCATGCAGCAGTACCTGAGATGTTATGCGAATCAACAGCCTGCAACGTGGGTGGATTACCTGCCCCTCGCCGAGTTCGCCTACAACAACACGAAGCACGTGTCCACGGGGGTGACGCCGTTCTTCGCCAACAATGGAAGGCACCCCAGTACCTTCCAGGGACTGGAAAGAATGGGGGAGGGGGAGCCGCAGACAGCGGACGCGTTCGCGTCGGAGTTGCAGGAGGTCCACGATCAGCTCCGGCGGCACCTGGAGCTGGCTAAGCACGCATACAAGGTGCAAGCGGACAAACACAGGAGGGTTGGCGAAGAGATCCAAGTGGGAGACTGGATCTGGTTGGCAGCCCACGCAGTGCCGGCCAGATCGTTAGCAAAGAAGAAGCTAGGGCATAAACAGCTAGGGCCCTACCAAGTCGAAGCGCAGGTCAACCCGGTGGCCTTCAGGCTGACACTTCCGGAGGGATCCAGGATGCATCCGGTGTTCCACAGATCGGTGCTCACTCCCTACAAGACACCTCACAGATTTCAGGAACCAGGAACGGCACCGAGTCCGCTCCGGGAGGGGACCAAGCAAGGGGGAGTGCCACAGGAGGAGCCCATCAACGGGGTCACAGAGATTTTGGACTATAGATGGGGGGAAGAGGGAGTAGAATACCTTCTCGCCAGGGAGGGCACCCGGCTAGTGCCAATTGCTGGGTGCAAGGCTACGCTTTGGAAGACCCTCTGCTCAAGGACGAATTTCATGCCCTCTTCCCACACAGGCCCATGCCTGCAGACTTTTTCGACGACTGGCTTTTCACACCGACGCTTTTAGCCAGCACGTTCCACGGGTTTGACTCGGACGTGGAACATTCACTGGTCACACATCCCCGGAAGAATCACCCTCGGGATCGGCCTCGGATGCCTTGTATTGGTGGGACGATAGACCAGAGGAACAGTGGCGCAGGAAGTGGCTGGAGGTTCCAGGTCGAGCGACGGACCCGGGAGCGACCGAGGCGGAGACTGACGTGTACGTGTACGGGGAGGATCTTGGGTTCGAGCACGGCGGCACAGAGATGGAAGCGGAGGTGACCGTTGTCGACGAGCACAGGGAGGAAGAACCAGAAGTCTTCAGTTGGAGGCCCGCTACGGGAAGTGAACTTGATCCGGCATTCGCCCCCATGACACTGCATCACCCAGCACCCGCACCTGAAGGAGGGGAGGGGGTAGGGGAGCCTTCGA
>NC_138765.1:95193205-95205705 GCF_965113315.1 Podarcis vaucheri
AGGGTTAGGATTGGGGTTAGAATTGGGGTTAGGGTTAGGGTTAGGGTAAGGGTTAGCGTTTCGTTTAGGGATAGGGTTAGGGTTAGGGTTAGGGTTAGGGTTAGGGTTAGGGTTAGGGTTAGGGTTATGGTTAGGGTTAGAGTTAGAGTTAGGGTTAGGTTTAGGGTTAGGGTTGGGGTTAGGGTTAGAGTTAGAGTTAGGCTTAGGGTTAGGTTTAGTGTTTCAGTTAGTGTTAGAGTTATGGTTAGAGTTGGGGTTAGGGTTAGGGTTAGGGTTAGGGTTAGGGTTAGGATTAGCGTTTCGGTTAGGGTTAGGGTTAGGGTTAGGGATAGTGTTAGGGTTAGGGTTGGGGTTGGGGTTGGGGTTAGGGTTAGGGTTAGGATTAGCGTTTCGGTTAGGGTTAGGGTTAGGGTTAGGGTTGGTGTTAGGGTTAGGGTTAGGGTTAGGGTTAGGGTTAGGGTTAGGGAAAGGGTTAGGGTTAGGGTTAGGGTTAGCGTTTCGGTTAGTGTTAGGGTTAGGGTTAGGGTTAGGATTGGGGTTAGGGTTAGGGTTAGGGTTAGGGTTAGGGATAGAGTTAGGGTTAGGGTTAGGGTTAGGGTTAGGGTTAGCGTTTCGGTTAGTGTTAGGGTTAGGGTATGGATTGGGGTTAGGGTTAGGGTTAGGGTTAGGGATAGAATCATAGAATCATAGAATCATAGAGTTGGAAGAGACCACAAGGGCCATCGAGTCCAACCCCCTGCCAAGCAGGAAACACCATCAGAGCACTCCTGACATATGGTTGTCAAGCCTCTGCTTAAAGACCTCCAAAGTAGGAGACTCCACCACACTCCTTGGCAGCAAATTCCACTGTCGAACAGCTCTTACTGTCAGGAAGTTCTTCCTAATGATTAGGTGGAATCTTCTTTCTTGTAGTTTGGATCCATTGCTCCGTGTCCGCTTCTCCGGAGCAGCAGAAAACAACCTTTCTCCCTCCTCTATGTGACATCCTTTTATATATTTGAACATGGCTATCATATCACCCCTTAACCTCCTCTTCTCCAGGCTAAACATGCCCAGCTCCCTTAGCCGTTCCTCATAAGGCATCGTTTCCAGGCCCGTGACCATCTTGGTTGCCCTCCTCTGGACACGTTCCAGTTTGTCAGTGTCCTTCTTGAATTGTGGTGCCCAGAACTGGACACAGTACTCCAGGTGTGGTCTGACCAGAGCAGAATACAGTGGCACTATTACTTCCCTTGATCTAGATGCTATACTCCTATTGATGCAGCCCAGAATTGCATTGGCTTTTTTAGCTGCCGCGTCACACTGTTGGCTCATGTCAAGTTTGTGGTCAACCAAGACTCCTAGATCCTTTTCACATGTACTGCTCTCAAGCCAGGTGTCACCCATCTTGTATTTGTGCCTCTCATTTTTTTTGCCCAAGTGCAATACTTTACATTTCTCCCTGTTAAAATTCATCTTGTTTATTTTTGCCCAGTTCTCTAATCTGTCAAGGTCGTTTTGAAGTGTGATCCTGTCCTCTGGGGTGTTAGCCACCCCTCCCAGTTTGGTGTCATCTGCAAATTTGATCAGGATGCCCTTGAGTCCATCATCCAAGTCGTTGATAAAGATGTTGAATAAGACCGGGCCCAAGACAGAACCCTGTGGCACCCCACTAGTCACTCTTCTCCAGGATGAAGAGGAACCATTGATGAGCACCCTTTGGGTTCGGTCAGTCAGCCAGTTACAAATCCACTGAGTGGTAGCATAGTCAAGACCGCATTTTACCAGCTTCTTTACAAGAATATCATGGGGCACCTTGTCAAATGCCTTGCTGAAATCAAGGTAGGCTACATCCACTGCGTTCCCTTCATCTACCAGGCTTGTAATTCTGTCAAAAAACGAGATCAGGTTAGTCTGACATGACTTATTTTTCAGAAATCCATGCTGACTATTGGTGATCACAGCATTCCTTTCTAGGTGCGCACAGACTGTTTGCTTAATGATCTGCTCCAGAATCTTCCCTGCTATTGATGTCAGACTGACTGGGCGGTAATTATTTGGGTCCTCTCTTTTCCCCTTTTTGAAAATAGGGACAACATTTGCCCTCCTCCAGTCTGCCGGGACTTCGCCTGTTCTCCAGGAACTCTCAAAGATGACTGCCAGTGGTTCTGAGATCACATCTGCCAGTTCTTTTAATACTCTTGGATGCAGTTCATCTGGCCCTGGAGACTTGAATACATCTAAACTAGCCAAATATTCTTGTACTATCTCCTTAGTTATTCTGGGCTGTGTTTCCTTTGCTGAATCATTTGCTCCAAATTCTTCAGGTCGGGCATTGTTTTCTTTATCGGAGAAGACTGAGGCAAAGAAGGCATTGAGTAGTTCAGCCCTTTCTGTGTCCCCTGTTTGCATTTCACCATCTTCTCCTCTGAGTGACCCCACAGTTTCTTTGTTCTTCCTTTTGCTACGAACATACCCATAAAAGCCTTTTTTGTTGCTTTTAACCTCTCTAGCAAGCCTGAGTTCATTCTGTGCTTTAGCTTTTCTGACTTTGTGTCTACATGTGCTGGCTATTTGTTTGAATTCCTCTTTGGTGGTTTCCCCCCTTTTCCATTTTTTGTACACATCCTTTTTTAATCTTAATTCAGTTAAAAGTTCTTTAGATAGCCACCCTGGCTTCTTTAGGCACCTTCCATGTTTCCGTCTCATTGGTATTGCCTGACGTTGTGCTTTTAGTATCTCCCTCTTAACAAACTCCCAGCCATCATGAACTCCCTTTCCTTTTAGTATTGTTGTCCATGGGATCTCACCCAGCACTTCCCTAAGTTTTATGAAGTCGGCTTTCTTAAAGTCAAGAAATTGAGTCCTAGTATGCTTGGCTGCTCCTTTCCGCTGTATAGTAAACTTCAGAAGAGCATGATCACTCGCGCCTAATGATCCTTCCACTTCTACCCCACTAACCAGGTCATCAACATTGGTTAGGACCAGATCTAAAATGGCTGTTCCTCTTGTTGCTTCTCCCACTTTCTGGACAATGAAGTTGTCTGCAAGGCCAGTGAGGAATCTGTTTGACCTTATGCTCTTGGCTGAGTTTGACGTCCAACAAATATCCGGGTAATTGAAGTCCCCCATTACTACTATCTCCCTTCCTTTTGCATGCTTGGCCATCTGTTCCAGGAAGGCATCATCTATGTCCTCCGTTTGGCTTGGGGATCTATAGTAAACTCCCACAATGAGGTCTCTGTTATTCTTCTCTCCCTTAATTTTGACCCAAATGCTCTCACTTTGGCTTTGAGGATCTAAATCTTGGATCTCTTCACAGGTATACACATCCCTGACATATAACGCCACTCCTCCTCCTTTCTTGTCTGGTCTGTTTCTCTGAAAAAGATTGTATCCCCCCATTATTACATTCCAATCGTGGGACTTATCCCACCAGGTTTCAGTGATGCCTATTATGTCATATTTAGTTTGCTGTACCAAGAGCTCAAGCTCATCTTGTTTATTTCCCATGCTTTGCGCATTAGTGTACAGACATTGAAGTCCATTAATCATTCCCCCGTGTCTCTTATTTAAGGATTTTTTCCTCCCACCACTAGGTCCGTGTGCTGTTTTCTCCATTTGGTCTATGACATTTGGATGATCATCTTCATTAATTGATAGGCTCCTACCTTCAGGAGCACTGTCTCCCTCCCCCACATTAGTCAGTTTAAAGCCCTTCTGATGAGGTTTCTGAGATTTTTGGCAAAAACATTTCTCCCAACCGTTGTGAGGTGCAGCCCATCACTTGCCAGAAGTCCATCTTCAAGAAACTGCAGTCCGTGATCTAAGAATCCAAACCGTTCCTGTTTACACCATTTGCGAAGCCAGCTGTTCACTTCCACTATTTTCCCCTCTCTCCCTGGGCCACGTCGTTCAACTGGGAGGACAGATGAGATGACAATTTGTGCATTTAGTTGCTTCAATTTCCTGCCGAGAGCCTCGTAGTCTCTTTTGATCTTCTGGAGGCTATTGCTTGCAGTGTCATTGGTTCCCACATGAACCAAGAGGAAGGGGTATTTGTCAGTGGGTTTTATGATTCCTTGCAGTCGTTCAGTTACATCTTGGATCTTAGCCCCGGGGAGACAGCACACTTCCCGAGACATCTTGTCAGGCCCACAGATCACTGCTTCTGTTCCCCTCAGTAGGGAATCCCCTATCACCACTACACGCCTCCTCTTGGGTTTGGTCGGGGTTCTTCCGTGAGCTGTCCGTTCCAAGGTCGCCTGCACATTCCCTGAGGACTGACTTTGCTGCTCGTCTTCATATACCTGATCGACTGTAATGAGGGAGAGATCCTCAAATGGAGTCTGCTCTTCGTCTTCCATGCTAGGGGAGAGGACCTCAAAGCGATTGTGTATTTCTAAACAATCAGAGTGAACCCTGGGCCTCCTACTTCTTTGAGTCATGTTTCTCCATATATCTGGCTCCTGTGTTGGTGAACTAGCCTCCTTCTCAGGGGAGTCCCCTGTCTCCTCCCTGGTGGAGACGGTGTGCTCTGTTGCTTCCAAGAAGAGCTCCAGCTCTCTAATTCTTTGGAGCGTAGCTACACGTTCCTCCAGTTGCTGGACTTTGTCTTTTAAAAGGGCAATCAACATGCAATTGCTGCAGGTAAAGCTGCCTGCAACCTTTGGCAAGATGGCAAACATTGCGCAGGAATCACAGGCGACTGCAGCTGTTCCCTCCCCTTCCATCTTGAGATCGTGTCGTTGGGGTTGGCTACAGAGGTCCTCCATCATAAAAAGCTTGAAGACAGGACAAATAACTTCCCCCCCCCACAAAAAACACCTAGATCTCCCCCCACAAACGTTTGAGACTAGCTCCCCTAAATCTAAAAGATGGATCTAACAGACACAAGAAAACCCTTTTTGCTCCTTCTTCAACTGATGCCCTGCAAACTCTGATAAGCTCCTCCCACAGCTAATCCCCTGCCTCAACAGAAACCCTGCCCCCTCTGACCTTTACACAGGGAAAACAGCTAATGAGCCACAAAGAAACACACACACACAAGAAAACCCTTTTTGCTCCTTCTTCAACTGCTGCCCTGCAAACTCTGATAAGCTCCTCCCACAGCTAATCCCCTGCCTCAACAGAAACCCTGCCCCCTCTGACCTTTACACAGGGAAAACAGCTAATGAGCCACAAAGAAACACACAGACACAAGAAAACCCTTTTTGCTCCTTCTTCAACTGCTGCCCTGCAAACTCTGATAAGCTCCTTCCACAGCTAATCCCCTGCCTCAACAGAAACCCTGCCCCCTCTGACCTTTACACAGGGAAAACAGCTAATGAGCCACAAAGAAACACACACACACAAGAAAACCCTTTTTGCTCCTTCTTCAACTGCTGCCCTGCAAACTCCAGAGTTAGGGTTAGGGTTAGGTTTAGCGTTTTGGTTAGTGTTAGGGTTGGGGTTAGGGTTAGGATTGGGGTTGGGGTTAGGGTTAAGGTTAGGGTTAGTATTAGCGTTTCGGTTAGGGTTAGGGTTAGGGTTAGGGTTAGGGTTAGGGTTAGGGTTAGGGTTCGGGTTCGGGTTCAGGTTCAGGTTCGGGATCGGGATAAGGTTAGGGTTAGGGTTAGGGTTAGGGTTAGGGTTAGGGTTTGGGTTAGGGTTAGGGTTAGGGTTAGGGTTAGGGTTAGGATTGGAGTTAGGGTTAGGGTTAGGGTTAGGGTTTCGGTTAGGGTTAGAATTGGGGTTAGGGTTAGGGTTTCGGTTAAGGTTAGGGTTAGGGTTAGGGTTAGGGTTAGGGTAAGAGTTAGGGTTACGGTTAGTGTTACGGTAAGGGTTAGGGTTAGGATTGGGGTTAGGATTGGGGTTAGGGTTAGGGTTAGGGTAAGGGTTAGCGTTTCGGTTAGGGATAGGGTTAGGGTTAGGGTTAGGGTTAGGGTTAGAGTTAGGGTTAGGGTTAGGGTTAGGGTTAGGTTTAGGGTTAGGATTGGGGTTAGGGTTAGAGTTAGAGTTAGGCTTAGGGTCAGGTTTAGTGTTTCAGTTAGTGTTAGAGTTATGGTTAGAGTTGGGGTTAGGGTTAGGGTTAGGGTTAGACTTAGGGTTAGGGTTAGGGTTAGGGTTAGGATTAGCGTTTCGGTTAGGGTTAGGGTTAGGGTTAGGGTTAGGGTTAGGGTTGGGGTTAGGGTTAGGGTTAGGGTTAGGGTTAGGGTTAGGGTTAGGGTTAGGGTTAGGGTTAGGGAAAGGGTTAGGGTTAGGGTTAGGGTTAGTGTTAGGGTTAGCGTTTCGTTTAGTGTTAGGGTTAGGGTTAGGGTTAGGGTTAGGGTTAGGGTTAGGATTGGGGTTAGGGTTAGGATTGGGGTTAGGGTTAGGGTTAGGGTTAGGGTTAGGGTTAGGGATAGAGTTAGGGTTAGGGTTAGGGTTAGGTTTAGCGTTTCGGTTAGTGTTAGGGTTGGGGTTAGGGTTAGGGTTAGGGTTAGGGTTAGGGTTAGGGTTTGGGTTAGGGTTAAGGTTAAGGTTAAGGTTAAGGTTAATGTTAAGGTTAACGTTACGGTTAGTGTTAGTGTAACGGAAGGGTTAGGGTTAGGGTTAGGGTTAGGATTGGGGTTAGGGTTAGGGCTAGTATTAGCGTTTCTGTTAGGGTTAGCGTTAGAGTTAGGGTTAGGGTTAGGGTTAGGATTGGAGTTAGGGTTAGGGTTAGCGTTTCGGTTAGGGTTAGGATTGGGGATAGGGTTAGGGTTAGGGTTAGGATTGGGGTTAGGGCTAGGGCTAGGGCTAGGGTTAGGGTTAGGGTTAGGGTTAGGGTTAGGATTGTAGTTAGGGTTAGGGTTAGGGTTAGGGTTAGGAATAGGGTTTCGGTTAGGGTTAGGATTGTGGATAGGGTTAGGGTTAGGGTTAGGATTCTGGTTAGGGCTAGGGTTAGGGTTAGGGTTAGAGTTAGGGTTAGTGTTAGTGTTAGGGTTTCGGTTAAGGTTAGGGTTAGGGTTAGGGTTAGGGTTAGGGTAATTGTACGTGTCAGGGGTTTAGGAGCAGAGGCAAGGGCAAGGGAGGAAACAGAGAGCGAGGGGGAGGAGGCAGAAGAAAAGATGAGTGATGACGACGACCCGAGATCTCCGAGTCTTTCCAGTGAATCTGAAGATTCACAGAAAGGAGCACCAGTGGCCAGGGCAAGGGGGGAGCCTAGGGGGACACCCCAGGAAGATAGAGCCAGAGGGGACTCAGAGGGGAGCAGTTGGAGATCGGGACCAGCGTCACAGCCAGAGAGCAGGGAAGAGGAAGGGCGCCAGGGATCAAGCGCTGGCAGCTCACAACAGGAGGGAGGGCACGAGTCAGGAGTGGCCACACCTCCATCAGGGAGCGAAGAAACGGTCATACGGAAAGTGGAAGGTTGGGCGCGTGCGCCAAGTTCAAATGCACAGGAAAGTGACGCAGTAGGCAGCCCGGAGAGGGAGCCAGGTCCTAAAGCCCGGCGCAAGGAGACAGAAGGGTCCGGGGGGTCGGCGTCGGAGGAGTCCCGGAGGGAGCAGACCCCGGGGGGCAGAGGGACCCAGAGGAGAACAGTCAGGCGGAAAAGGTGGAGCAGGGCTAGGATATTAAGTTGGTCACAAGGGGCGGAGACTCAGACGGAGCTTCGCCAATCTATACATAAGACGTAGAGTTGCACGCAGCAGCTTAAGAATGGAAACTGTAACTCAATAAAGACTTTACTTAATGATCGCTGGCTAGCGTGATCCTCTGTGAGCTAGGATCGGGGAGCAACTCTGACAGTAAGCTCCGTCTCATCTGTTGTGGGCATCTACGGCCTCACGGAGAGGAGAGAAAGCGGGTGCCTACTAGCGAGCTCACGAACGGCAGACAACATGACGGCTGAACAGCAGATAGCGGAACTCAGAGAAGCAGTGTCACGACTGAATGCCGAGGGTCTTGCATCCAGGAAGAGAGAGGAGGACACAGCTGCCGCCTACAGGGATCTCCAGGTCAGGTTGGAAGTGCTTACGAAGCAAGGGCAACTGACCCCCAAACCGGAGGGGATTGGGTTGGGGAGACGAACAGGCGGTCTGGTCTCTCACTTCGATGGGAATCTGCAACAGTACCCCAACTTTAGAGCAGATGTAATGTGTGCACTGCAACTGCTGAATAAAGACTTTAGAGATGAGCAAGAGAAAGTGGGATTCATCATGTCCCATTTGCATGGGGATGCTAAAGCATGGCTGCTCAATCTGTGGAGGGATAAGGATCCGGCGCTCCAAAATGCGGATGCCTTTATTAAAGCGATGGATGGGTGTTTTTTATCAAGCATTGACGTGGATCTTGCTCGGCAGCAGATACATGGACTGAAGCAAGGGAGGGCCAGCGTACGGCAGTACCATGCCCGCTTTTTCGCTTTGGTCAGTGCCCTGGAATGGGACAGAGATTCGGCTCCTGTAAGAGACCTGTTTTGGGAGGGATTGCACGGCTCGGTTAAAGATGAAATTGCGAGGGGGGAGAGACCCCGGACCACGCAGGAGATCGTTCAGAGAGCGCTGGCAGTGGGGGTGCGGCTGGAAGAACGTCCGTGGAGCAGGGACGAAGGGCGTGGAGGGCGCGAACCAGCCAGGGGCTCCTCCTTCCTTCCCAGAGAAGCAGCGCGTGCCCAATCCACTCCTCCGCCAGGAGGAGGAGCGGAACCTATGGAGGTTGGAAGTGCAAGGGCTCAGTCAGCAGCCAGAGCCCTAGCACCGGCAACAGTGAAAGCGAAGCCTCCTAGAGGGAACAGGAAGTGTTACATCTGCGAGGATCCAGGGCATATGGCGAAAGAGTGTCCCCGGAGGCTCCACAAGCACACTGCAGCCTCAGCAATGGTAACTGCAGCAACGCAGCAAGGAGAACCACAGCAGGGAAACGACGCAGTCTGGCTGGAGGAAGAGGCACTGGGGCCCAGCCAGACGTGTCAGTGAAGCAGTCCCCAGAGATGTTGCAGCCCATAGACCCCCTCCCGCCCAAACCAGTAGTGAGGCTCACTGCATCGCTCCAGCTGCCCAATGGAATCACCATGGACGTGCCAATCACCATTGACTCAGGAAGCAATGCGGACTTTATAGGGCAAGACTTTGTCCATAAACACGCTATACAGCTGCTGCCTGCCACGCTGCCCCTGCAGGTTGTCACGGTGGATGGCAGGGAGCTGCTAGGGGGGCAAGTGGTGAAGCAGACGCCACCAATGGTGATGCGACTTGGGAATCACAGGGAAATCATCAGCTTCAACGTCACTCAACTATCGGACACGCCCATTGTATTGGGCATGAGTTGGCTGGATAAGCACAGCCCAATACTGGCTTGGTACCAGAGGCAGCTGACCTTCGGCTCTTCCTTTTGTGCTGAACACTGTATCGTGCCCCGGCAGGAAGGAGAGGAAGAGGAGGCACAGCTGCAGCTAGGCACGCTGCAAGCGGTTCCCCACAAGTACGCAGAATTTTTGGAGGTTTTCTGCGAGAAGGAGGCAGACCGGCTACCCCCCCCACAGACCATATGACTGCAAAATTGACCTGCTGCCGGGGTCAGCGCTGCCCAAAGGGAAGCTGTATTCAATGTCTGAGGACGAACGGCAGGAACTCAAAGAGTTCATAGATCATAATTTGGAGCGCGGTTTCATCCGAGAGTCCAAGGCAGCGGGGGGCAGTCCTGTATTCTTTGTTAAGAAGCGGGACACGCCCCCAAAAAGGCTTGTGGTGGACTATCGCATCTTAAACAGTGTGACCAAGCCATCGGACTTCCCCATGCCCCGAATAGACGACCTCCTCGCGAAGGTACGGAAAGGCAGCGTTTTCACCAAGTTGGACCTGCGAGGGGCGTACAACCTCATTCGCATGCGGGAAGGAGATGAGTGGAAGACAGCCATGTTCACGCCCCTGGGCACCTACGAATATAGAGTTATGCCTTTTGGATTGCAAAATGGCTCCCACGTGTTTCAAGCGTTCATGCATCACGTGTTGGCGGGGCTCCTTTACAAGACGTGCGTCTGTTTCTTGGATGACATCCTGATCTTTTCGGAATCGCAGCAGGAGCATGACAGACACGTCAAGGAAGTGCTGAGCAGGCTACAGCAGCATAGGCTTTACGCCAAGCTGGAGAAGTGCCAGTTTGACATGACGGAGGTGGATTTCCTGGGCTACAAGTTGTCTGACAAGGGGCTCGCCATGGACAGCGCCAAGGTTCGAGCAGTGTTGGATTGGAAAAGCCCACGCAACCGGAAGGAGGTCCAACGGTTTGTCGGCTTCGCAAACTTCTATCGCAAGTTTATCAAAGCCTTTGCTATGCAGACGGCGGCCATCACGGACACGCTCAGCTCCAAGAAAAAGAAGTTCATCTGGACAGAGCAGGCGGAGCAGTCTTTTCAATCACTCAAGCGGCTCTTCGCGTCGGAAGAGCAGCTGCTTCATGTCAACCCCAGCAGGCCGATGAGGGTGGAGACGGACACCTCGGACAGAGCCGTGGGAGCAGTCCTGCTGCAGAAAGACCCGCAGGGGGTTTGGAGGCCGGGAGCGTTTTACTCCAGGAAGCTCAGCAAGTCCGAACAGAACTACACCATCTGGGACAGGGAGTTGCTGGCCATTCATGCAGCGTTCAAAGCGTGGAGGCACTTCCTGATCGGCGCCAAGCACACGGTGCAGGTATGCATGGACCACAAGAATCTGGAGCACTGGCACACGGCGCAGTTCCTGAACCAGAGGCAGATACGTTGGGCTGAGTTCTTTGCGAACTTCGACTTCCGAATAGAGTATGTCCCGGGGGACACCAACATCATGGCGGATGCTCTCTCCCGTAAGCCGCAGTATCTGGAGGAGACAACGCCAGCGGCCGCCATGCACATCTTCGCACCAACAGTGTGGGCGTGCGCTGTGGCAACGGTTGACCTGGAGGCGGTGCGACGAGCGTTGCAGGATGACTCCTTCGCGCAAGCAAAGATGGCAGAGGTGCAGAGGGGCACGGCAGCGACCGACGAGTTCCAGGTGCGAGATGGATTGCTCCTCCGTAAAGGGGCCATCTACGTGCCGGGAGACGAACTTCGCGCCAAGGTACTGCAGCAGCTGCACGACGCGCCCACTGCCGGGCACTTTGGCAAGGAGAAGACGGTGGAATTAGTAGCCAGAGACTTCTGGTGGCCCGGAATGAGAGGGGAAGTCGTGGACTACGTGGCGAGGTGTGACACCTGCCAGAGGGCCAAACCAGTGCACAGACCGCCGGCCGGACTGTTGGAACCGCTGCAAACTCCGTTCGAACCATGGGAGAGAGTGGCCCTGGACTTTGTCACGGATCTGCCCAGCTCAAGGGGCAAGACGGCCGTGCTGGTGGTGGTGGACTTGTTCTCCAAGATGGCACATTTCATTCCGTGTGCTAAGGTGGCCACGGCGGAACAAACCGCCAAACTGTTCATAGACCACGTGTTCAAGGTTCACGGTCTGCCGCGGTCTATTCTGTCCGACCGAGGGCGACAGTTCATCTCGAATTTCTGGCAGAAGCTGATGGGCTTCCTGAACGTCAAGATCAACCTGGCGTCGGCTAGACACCCGCAGACCAACGGGCAAGCGGAGCGGGTCAATGCCATCATGCAGCAGTACCTGAGATGTTATGCGAATCAACAGCCTGCAACGTGGGTGGATTACCTGCCTCTCGCCGAGTTCGCCTACAACAACACGAAGCACGTGTCCACGGGGGTCACGCCGTTCTTCGCCAACAACGGGAGGCACCCCAGAACCTTCCCGGGACTGGAAAGGAAGGGGGAGGGGGAGCCGCAGACAGCAGATGCGTTCGCGTCAGAGTTGCAGGAGGTCCACGATCAGCTGCGGCGGCACCTGGAGCTGGCCAAACACGCATACAAGGTACAAGCGGACAAACACAGAAGGGTTGGCGAAGAGATCCATGTGGGAGACTGGGTCTGGTTAGCAGCCCACGCAGTGCCGGCCAGGTCGTTGGCGAAGAAGAAACTAGGGCATAAGCAACTGGGGCCCTACCAAGTCGAAGCGCAGGTCAACCCGGTGGCTTTCAGGCTGGCGCTTCCGGAGGGTTCCAGGATGCATCCGGTGTTCCACAGATCGGTGCTCACTCCCTACAAGGCACCTCACAGATTTCAGGAACCAGGCACGGCACCAAGTCCACTCCGAGAGAGAACCGAGCAAGGAGGAGTGGCACAGGAGGAACGCATCAACGAAGTCACAGAGATTTTGGACTCTAGATGGGGGGAAGAGGGGGGTAGAATACTTTCTCGCCAAGGAGGGCACCCCGGCCAGTGCCAACAGCTGGGTGCCAGGCTACGCTTTAGACGAACCTCTGCTCAAAGAAGAGTTTCATGCCCTCTTCCCACACAGGCCCATGCCACCGTTTTTTTTCGACGCCTGGCTTTTCACGCCCACGCTTTCAGCCAGCACGTTCCGGGGGTTCGACTCGGACGAGGAACCGACACGCGACGCACGTTCCCCGGAGGGGTCACCCTCGGGATCTGCCTCAGAACCCTCGTATTGGTGGGACGATAGACCAGAGGAGCAGTGGCGCAGAAAGTG
>NC_138765.1:95210705-95215705 GCF_965113315.1 Podarcis vaucheri
TTAGGATTGAGGTGAGGGTTAGGGTTAGGGTTAGGGTTAGGGTTAGGGTTAGGGTTAGAGTTAGGGTTAGGGGTTAGGGTTAGGGTTAGGGTTAGGGTTAGGGTTAGGGTTAGGGTTAGGGTTAGGGTTAGGGTTAGGGTTATATTTAGGGTTAGGGTTAGGGTTTGGCTTAGGGTTAGGATTTCGGTTAGGGTTAGGGTTAGGGTTAGGGTTAGGGTTAAGGTTAAGGTTAAGGTTAAGGTTAACGTTACGGTTAGTGTTACGGAAGGGTTAGGGTTAGGGTAAGGGTTAGGATTGGGGTTAGGGTTAGGGTTAGGGTTAGGGTTAGGGTTAGGGTTTGGGTGAGGGTTAGGGTTAGGGTTAGGGTTTGGGTTAGGGTTAGGGTTAGGGTTAAGGTTAAGGTTAAGGTTAACGTTACGGTTAGTGTTAGTGTTACGGAAGGGTTAGGGTTAGTGTAAGGGTTAGGATTGGGGTTAGGGTTAGGGTTAGGGTTAGGGTTAGGATTGGGGTTAGGGTTAGGGTTAGGGTTAGGGTTAGGGTTAGGGTTAGGGTTTCGGTTAGGGTTAGGGTTAGGGTTAGGGTTAAGGTAAAGGTTAAGGTTAACGTTACGGTTAGTGTTAGTGTTACGGAAGGGTTAGGGTTAGGGTTAGAGTTAGGGTTAGGATTGGGGTTAGCGTTAGGGTTAGCCTTTTGGTTAGGGTTAATGTTAGGTTTAGGGTTAGGGTTAGGGTTAGGGTTAGGGTCTGGGTTAGGGTTAGGGTTAGGGTTAGGGTTAGCGTTTCGGTTAGGGTTAGGATTGGGGATAGTGTTAGGGTTAGGGTTAGCCTTTTCGTTAGGGTTAGGGTTAGGGTTAGGATTGGGGTTAGGGCTAGGGTTAGGGTTAGTGTTAGGGTTAGGATTGTAGTTAGGGTTAGGGTTAGGGTTAGGGTTTCGGTTAGGGTTAGGATTGGGGATAGGGATAGGGTTAGGGTTAGGGTTAGCGTTTTCGTTAGGGTTAGGATTAGCGTTAGGATTGGGGTTAGGGTTAGGGTTAGGGTTAGGGTTAGAGTTAGGGTTAGGGTTAGTGTTAGGGTTTCGGTTAAGGTTAGGGTTAGGTTTAGGGTTAGGGTAATTTTACGGGTTAAGGTTACGGTTAGTGTTGCGGTAAGGGTTAGGGTTAGGATTGAGGTTAGGGTTAGGGTTAGGGTTAGGGTTAGGGTTAGGAATAGCATTTCGGTTAGGGTTAGGGTTAGGGTTAGGAATAGGGTTAGGAATAGGGTTAGGGTTAGGGTTAGGGTTAGGGTTAGGGTTAGGAATAGGGTTAGGGTTAGGGTTAGGGTTAGGGTTAGCGTTTCGGTTAGCGTTAAGGTTAGGGTTAGGGTTAGGATTGGGGTTAGGGTTAGGGTTAGGGTTATGGTTATTGATAGGGTAAGAGTAAGGGTAGGGTTAGGGTTACGGTTAGGTTTAGCGTTTCGGTTAGGGTTAGGGTTGGGGTTAGGGTTAGGGTTAGGGTTAGGGGTTAGGGTTAGGGTTAAGGTTAGGGTTTGGGTTCGGGTTAGGGTTAGGGTTAGGATTAGGGTTAGGGTTAGGGTTAGAGTTAGGGTTAGGGTTAGGGTTAGGTGTTAGGGTTAGGTTTAGAGTAAGGGTTAGGGTTAGGGTTAGGGTTAGGGTTAGGGTTAGGGTTGGGGTTAGGGTTAGGGTTAGGGTTTCGATTAGGGTTAGGGTTAGGGTTAAGGTTAAGGTTAAGGTTAAGGTTAAGGTTAAGGTTAAGGTTAACGTTACGGTTAGTGTTAGTGTTACGGAAGGGTTAGGGTTAGGGTTCGGGTTAGGGTTAGGATTGAGGTTAGGGTTAGGGTTAGTATTAGCATTTCGGTTAGGGTTAGGGTTAGGGTTAGGGATAGGATTCGGGTTAGGATTGGAGTTAGGGTTGGGGTTGGGGTTAGGGTTAGGGTTAGGGTTAGCGTTTCGGTTAGGTTAGGGTTAGGGTTAGAGTTAGGGTTAGGGGTTAGGGTTAGGGTTAGAGTTAGGGTTAGGGTTAGGGTTAGGGTTAGGGTTAGGGTTAGGGTTAGGGTTAGGATTGGGGTTAGGGCTAGGGTTAGGGTTAGAGTTAGGGTTAGGGTTAGGGTTAGTGTTAGGGTTTCGGTTAAGGTTAGGGTTAGGGTTAGGGTTAGGGTTAGGGTTAGGGTTAGGGTTAGGGTTAGGATTGCAGTTAGGGTTAGGGTTAGGGTTAGGGTTAGGGTTAGGTTTAGGGTTAGGGTTAGGGTTAAGGTTAAGGTTAAGGTTAACGTTACGGTTAGTGTTAGTGTTACGGAAGGGTTGGGGTTAGGGTTAGGGTTAGGATTAGGTTAGGGTTAGGGTTAGGGTTAGTATTAGCGTTTCGGTTAGGGTTCGGGTTCGGGTTCGGGTTCGGATTCGGGTTAGGATTGGAGTTAGGGTTATGGTTAGGGTTAGGGTTAGGGTTAGGGTTAGGGTAAGAGTAAGGGTAGGGTTAGGGTTAGGGTTAGGTTTAGCGTTTCGGTTAGGGTTGGGGTTAGGGTTAGGGTTAGGGTTAGGGTTAGGGTTAGGGTTAGAGTTAGGGTTAGGGTTAGGGTTAGGGTTAGGGTTAGGGTTAGGGTTAGGGTTAGGGTTTGTGTTAGGGTTAGGGTTAGGGTTAGGGTTAGGGTTAGGGTTGGGGTTAAGGTTAAGGTTAAGGTTAAGGTTAAGGTTAAGGTTAAGGTTAACGTTACGGTTAGTGTTAGTGTTACGGAAGGGTTAGGGTTAAGGTTAGGGTTAGGAGTGGGTTTAGGGTTAGGGTTAGGGGTAGGGTTAGGGTTAGGGTTAGGGTTAGGATTGGGGTTAGGGTTAGGATTAGGGTTAGGGTTTCGGTTAGTGTTAGGGTTAGGGTTAGGGTTAAGGTAAAGGTTAAGGTTAACGTTATGGTTAGTGTTAGTGTTACGGAAGGGTTAGGGTTAGGGTTAGGGTTAGGATTCGGGTTAGGGTTAGGGTTAGTATTAGCGTTTCTGTTAGGGTTAGGCTTAGGGTTAGGGTTAGGGTTAGGGATAGGATTAGGGTTAGGGTTAGGGTTACGGTTAGTGTTAGGGTTAGCGTTTCGGTTAGGGTTAGGATTGGGGATAGGGTTAGGGTTAGGGTTAGCCTTTTCGTTAGGATTAGGGTTACGGTTAGGGTTAGGGTTAGGATTAAGGTTAGGGCTAGGGTTAGGGTTAGGGTTAGGGTTAGGATTGTAGTTAGGGTTAGGGTTAGGGTTAGGGTTTCGGTTAGGGTTAGGATTGGGGATAGGGTTAGGGTTAGGGTTAGCGTTTTCGTTAGGGTTAGGGTTAGGGTTAGGATTGGGGTTAGGGTTAGGGCTAGGGTTAGGGTTAGGGTTAGGGTTAGAGTTAGGGTTAGGGTTAGTGTTAGGGTTTTGGTTAAGGTTAGGGTTAGGTTTAGGGTTAGGGTAATTCTACGGGTTAAGGTTACGGTTAGTGTTGCGGTAAGGGTTAGGGTTAGGATTGAGGTTAGGGTTAGGGTTAGGGTTAGGGTTAGGAATAGCATTTCGGTTAGGGTTAGGGTTAGGGTTAGGGTTAGGGTTAGGAATAGGGTTAGGAATAGGGTTAGGGTTAGGGTTAGGGTTAGGGTTAGGGTTAGGGTTAGGAATAGGGTTAGGGTTAGGGTTAGGGTTAGGGTTAGCGTTTCGGTTAGCGTTAAGGTTAGGGTTAGGGTTAGGATTGGGGTTAGGGTTAGGGTTAGGGTTAGGGTTAGGGTTAGGGTTATTGATAGGGTAAGAGTAAGGGTAGGGTTAGGGTTACGGTTAGGTTTAGCGTTTCGGTTAGGGTTAGGGTTGGGGTTAGGGTTAGGGTTAGGGTTAGGGTTAGGGTTAGGGTTAGGGGTTAGGGTTAAGGTTAGGGTTTGGGTTAGGGTTAGGGTTAGGGTTAGGGTTAGGATTAGGGTTAGGGTTAGGGTTAGAGTTAGGGTTAGGGTTAGGTGTTAGGGTTAGGTTTAGAGTAAGGGTTAGGGTTAGGGTTAGGGTTAGGGTTAGGGTTAGGGTTAGGGTTAGGGTTAGGGTTGGGGTTAGGGTTAGGGTTAGGGTTTCGATTAGGGTTAGGGTTAGGGTTAAGGTTAAGGTTAAGGTTAAGGTTAACGTTACGGTTACTGTTAGTGTTACGGAAGGGTTAGGGTTAGGGTTAGGGTTAGGGTTAGGATTGAGGTTAGGGTTAGGGTTAGTATTAGCATTTCGGTTAGGGTTAGGGTTAGGGTTAGGGATAGGATTCGGGTTAGGATTGGAGTTAGGGTTGGGGTTGGGGTTAGGGTTAGGGTTAGGGTTAGCGTTTCGGTTAGGTTAGGGTTAGGGTTAGGGTTAGAGTTAGGGTTAGGGGTTAGGGTTAGGGTTAGAGTTAGGGTTAGGGTTAGGGTTAGGGTTAGGGTTAGGGTTAGGATTGGGGTTAGGGCTAGGGTTAGGGTTAGAGTTAGGGTTAGGGTTAGGGTTAGTGTTAGGGTTTCGGTTAAGGTTAGGGTTAGGGTTAGGGTTAGGGTTAGGGTTAGGGTTAGGATTGGAGTTAGGGTTAGGGTTAGGGTTAGGGTTAGGGTTAGGGTTAGGGTTAGGGTTAGGGTTAGGTTTAGGGTTAGGGTTAAGGTTAAGGTTAAGGTTAACGTTACGGTTAGTGTTAGTGTTACGGAAGGGTTGGGGTTAGGGTTAGGGTTAGGATTAGGTTAGGGTTAGGGTTAGGGTTAGTATTAGCGTTTCGGTTAGGGTTCGGGTTCGGGTTCGGGTTCGGGTTCGGATTCGGGTTAGGATTGGAGTTAGGGTTAGGGTTAGGGTTAGGGTTAGGGTTAGGGTTAGGGTTAGGGTAAGAGTAAGGGTAGGGTTAGGGTTAGGGTTAGGTTTAGCGTTTCGGTTAGGGTTGGGGTTAGGGTTAGGGTTAGGGTTAGGGTTAGGGTTAGGGTTAGGGTTGGGGTTAAGGTTAAGGTTAAGGTTAAGGTTAAGGTTAACGTTACGGTTAGTGTTAGTGTTACGGAAGGGTTAGGGTTAAGGTTAGGGTTAGGAG